>NC_073694.1:113843378-113844722 GCF_029784165.1 Wyeomyia smithii
ATTATTATTATTACTATTATTATTATTATTATTTATTATTATTATTATTATTATTATTATTATTATTATTATTATTATTTCTTATTCTTATTATTATCTTATTATTATTACTATTACTATTACTATTACTATTACTATTACTATTCTATTACTATTACTATTACTATTACTATTACTATTACTTTACTATTACTTTACTATTAATATTACATTACTATTACCATATTACCATTACTATTACCATTACTATTACCATACTATTACCATTACTATTACCATTACTATTACCATTACTACCATTACGTCATGACCTTTATCTGAATTACCATTACTATTACCATTACTATTACCATTACTAATTACTTTACCATTACTATACCATTACTATTACCATACTATTACCATTACTATTACTTTACCATTACTATTACCATTACTATTACCATTACTATTACCATTACTATTACCATTACTATTACGCATTACTATTACCATTACTATTACCATTACATTACATTAATTTACATTACTTTACCATTACTATTACCATTACTATTACCATTACTATTACCATTACTATTACCATTACTATTACCATTACTATTACCATTACTATTACCATTACTATTACCATTACTATTACCATTACTATTACCATTACTATTACCATTACTATTACCATTACTATTACCATTACATTACCATTACTATTACCATTACTATTACCATTACTATTACCATTACTATTACCATTACTATTACCATTACCATTACTATTACCATTACTATTACCATTACTATTACCATTACTATTACCATTACTATTACCATTACTATTACCATTACTATTACCATTACCATTACTATTACCATTACTATTACCATTACTATTACCATTACTATTACCATTACTATTACATTACTATTACCATTACTATTACCATTACTATTACCATTACTATTACCATTACTATTACCATTACTATTACATACTATTACTATTACTATACTATTACTATTACTATTACATTACTATTACATTACTATTACATACTATTACCATTACTATTACCATTACTATTACCATTACTATTACCATTACTATTACATTACTATTACCATTACTATTACCATTACGTATTACCAATTACTATTACCATTACTATTACCATTACTATTACCATTACTATTACCATTACTATTACCATTACTATTACCATTACTATTACCATTACTATTACCATTACTATTACCATTACTATTACCATTACTATTACCATTACTATTACCATTACTATTACCATTACTATTACCATTACTATTACCATTACTATTACCATTACT
>NC_073694.1:113845222-113930222 GCF_029784165.1 Wyeomyia smithii
ATCAATTTGTTGATCAATTTTACATGAGAAATACTATATTTCAGGCTGCCAGTCTAGCGGCGATTAATTGGTGCGAACAACCTGGAATATAGATTTTTTATGTAGAATAGGTCAACTAGTCGATTTGTGATGGTTTATTTCTGTGCAGGGCACGGGAAATGCCCTTTTTTGCCCCTGTTTTGCGTTTTTTTGCGAGGAGTTCTGAATCCGAGGTTATATCTAGAGACCGGAAATCAACCTAAGATGTCAAGATGATGTTCTCCGTTTAAATATTTCTTAAACCAGAATAGCACCAAGACCGGGGATCAAATCCAGACGATATTTTGAAATCCAATACGGCGACTTCTGGTTCCAGAAAATAATCAAATATCATCCATTATGGTTATTTTTGGAACCAAAATGATATTCAGAGGCCGAAAATCGACTCCATTCCAAATCCAGGATGACGATCTCCGGTTTCCAGAAAACTGGCCCAATATGACCAAATATCACCTAGTATGGGTATTTTTGGATTCGAGATAATGCCCAGAGACCTGAGATCAACTCTAGATAGCATTTTGAAATCCAAGATGGCGACTTCCGGTTTCCGAAAATGACCAAATATCACCCAATATGGGCATTTTTGTAATCGAGATGATGTACATAGGCCAAAAATCGTCCCCAGATGCCATTTTGAAATTCGAAGTGGCAATATCCGGTTGCTTGAAAACAGCCAATATAGTTATTCGAGAACCAAGATGATGCCCGGAGACCGGAAATCAAATCCAGACGCTATTTAGAAACACAATGGCGACATCCGGTATTTTTGGAATCAAAATAATAGCCAGCAGCCGAAAATCGACTGCAAAGACCATACACAGACGACTTCCGGTTTCCGAAAAACAACCAATAATGACCGAACAGCACCAAATATGGGTATTTATGCAATCGAAATGATGCCAAGAGACCTGGAATCAACTCAAGACGCTGTTTTGAATACCAAGATGGTGACTTCCGGTTTACAGATATGACCAAATACTACCTAAAATTGGTATTTTTGTAATCGAAATGATGCACATAGGCCAAAAATTGACCCCTGACGACATTTTCGTTCCGAAGTGGCAACTTAAATTGCAACATCGAGTTGTTGAAATTGCAATGTCGAGTTGTTGGTAAACAGCCAAAAATGGTCATTCCGGAATCGTTATGATACCCAAAGATCAGAAATCAGATCCAGGCATCATTTTAAAATCCAAAATGGCGATATCCACTTTCCGAAAATGAGCGAAAACCACCCAATATGGTTGTCTTTGAAACTCAAATGATACCCAGAGGTCGGAAATCGACCCCAGACGCCAAATCCAAAATGATGATTTCCACTTTCTGGAAAACAAGCAAAAATGATTGGTGAAAGTTATATTGATACAAGATAGTCCATTGTATATTGATACAGGATATTCCATTGAAATCTTATCGACTATAATTCAAAGAATTTGTGAAAAACGCCGAATTCTAAGTGGCAACTTCAGATTGCTGGAAATCAGCCGAAAATGGTCATTCCAGAATCGAGATGATAACCGGAAACCATAAACCAAATCCAAACACCATTTTGAAATCCAAGATTGTGATCATTCTACTAATACGCTCAAAATGATATTTTCAAAAAATCAGCCAATTTGGTTATTTCCGGAATCAAAATAATGTTCAGAGTCCAGAAATCGGTCCCATTCCTTAAATCCAAGGTAGCAACTCCCAGTCTTCAAGGAACAGCCAGGTATGGTCAAATACCATCTAATATCAATATTTCCAAAATTAGGAGGATATCCAGAGGCCGGAAATCGACTCCAGATGTATTTTTTAATTTTTTTCAGGGACACTACACAATTTTTAGAGAGATTTTATTAGTTTTTGGAGTGAGAATTTTACTTTGAGCTCATTCTTAGCGATCATGCTCGAATGCAATAATGCGAGCAATGTAACAAATAGCATGATGTTTAGGTAGTTAACAACATGGATGGATACCTTTTTCATTTGTAAAACACATACACTTTTCAAATTATTTTGAACCGAAATAACAAATTTCTATTTGCTTACGTTTACGTTTGGTTGAAGTTTAGGACAATACCTCAGCTAATTTGTATGAACAAAAAAAAAATACTTCAGCTATTCCTAGCCAAAATAATAAACTTAGTAACGTCATGTTTCTAACATTTTTGACTATTGCTATTTTCCCGAATGTATTCGTTAGAGTTTTAATAGAAATTAGAACATTGGAGAAACATGATTCAGAAATACATATTTTTGGACAGAATACATACAGCCTTATAGATATAACATGGTAATGTTAATATTTGTTCGAAATTATGTACATTTGAAAGATATGCGGTTGTCGTCGTAAACTTAATGGCGCAGCAACGCGGGCCGGGTATCAGCTTGTATATAATAATGGGTAATCAGGCTATAAACAGAAGCATGTTTCTAAGGCTGCTTGAACTCGCCCACTTTTCTCAGAGGTTGATGATCCGATTTTCACGAAACAGGTTACAATAGAAACCTGAACCTGAATATACCTGAAGAGACCCTATTGAATTTTATTATAATCGGTTTGTAGCTTTGTCTGTTATGTATCAAAATGTAAAAGTTATGAAACTCCATTATCTCAGAAACTACACAACCGATTTGAAGAAAACATGTATCAAACGAACGAACTGTCTTCAAACCCCCGAACTAACGAATTTTATGATGATTGAACATGAAGTTCTATGGTTATGAAAAGAAACGTGCTCAGAAAACTTCTTAAATTCACTTGTTTTGCCGAAGTTGGCTGGACTGATTTCAACAATCTTAATTTTAAAATAAAGGTTTAGTTGCTTTATTGGTACCCATTTCATTGATTATAACACTGGTTGACAAAATCGAAAAGAAATTCTGCTCTGAAGCTCACAAAAAATAAGAAAAAAAATTACAGGAATGGTTAAAAAGTTATAATCTTTCATTTTTTCTTAGTTTGACCTTTGGGGCCATACTTGTGTTGACCAGTGCAACCGGATTTTTGTTTTAACCATTATGTGTTAATTTGTTAAAATATTGAAAGTCTATTCTCTCGAAGATTACACGACTTATTTTAAGAAAACATGTGTCAAACGACCAGGTTGTTCCTCAAAATTACAAAGAAACAAAACTCAAAGGCTGTTTAAAACCAGCTGCTTTGATCAAAGTTGATCAAATTGAAGAATGTTTTCCAATTGAAGGATGTTTTCCAGGAACCGGAAGTCACAAATTTCAAAATGAAGTATGGAGTTGATTCCTGGCCTCTGAGCATCATCCCGGGTACTAAAAAACTCACATTGGGTAATGTCTGTCCCTTTTAGACGGGTTTCCAGAAACAGGAAGCTACTACCCAGAAATTTGAAATGTCGTCTTAAGGTTATTTCTGGCCTCCGAGTATCATACCGCTTTCCCATATCGTATTGGATGATATTTATCACTTTAGGCTGTTGATCGGAAACTGTCGCCATCTTCGCCATCGAAATACCCAGATTGGACAGTACGGCAATTTTGTGATGGATTTTATGCTTTTATGATTATCAGGTAACCGGAAGTGGTCATCTGGATTAAAAATGGGGTTTGGGGTCGGATTCTGGCCACTTGGCATAATCCAGGTTTCAAGTACCCATATTGAATGGTATTCGGCCATTTATTGGATGCTCCTCAAAAACAATCAGTAATATCAACTGCGTTGAATAATTTTATCTTCACTGATAAGATCATTCAAATTAATGTATAAGGGACAACATTTAATTATACATTATTTGAAATTTACTGACTAAAGTTGACATAAACAATCTAAATATTTATTTATACCACGATCAAAAACAAAATCGCATCATATATTTGAAAGAATTGAATGTTATTTGCATGTATATGTGTTAATGTAGGTTCATATGTGTGTGAATGTTATATTCTAAATTTTCGGTATAGTTGCGTTGTTGGCTACCAAAAATTTGTTTTTTAGAATGAATAGCAAATCCAGCAGAAATTATTAGGGTGTATTTTTTAAGTGTTGATGTAAATCTATTTTACCAATAATAAGTTAGAATGAGAAAGGCTGGGTCTCACCGCTAGGTGAATTAATTCGGGTTTTTATGATTGTTACGACTGTGGGTTTTTCAGGTAGAGGCCGAGAATCAACTTCAGATTTCATTTTGGAATCCGAAATTGCGGCTTACGTCTTTTGGAATACATCCATACAATACATGGAATTTTCAAATACGATCCAATAAAGGTATTTCTATTCTTTGCGTTTCAAGAATAGTGATGTTGAGTTTCAAGTAAATGTATTTCATAATGATTTTATTTTTCTGTGTGGACTCATCACTGCGACCAGAGATTAGATCTATTGTGATATTGCCCAGGTGTTTTCTGTACTCCGCACTTCATATTTTTGGCAGTATCACTATTGAAGTAAGTGATATGCTTATCATTCATATCCGTGCTTGTGTGTAAGTTGTACCTTTCCGTTTCAAGCTTACTGCTCAACTATACCAAGCCTCTGTCCTTCCTAACAATATCGCCTAATTACAATTTCCTGGAGAGTACTTTCATATGTTACTCACACCAGTTTTATTATAATAGGGACTTATTTTTGCTAGAAGGAGAGTCAACAGAGATATTGTCTGCCATTGCCCACTAAAAAACAAGACCACTTTTGTAAAAGAAAACAGGAAATCTTGAAGAAAGACCGCGAACGGTTCTGCTATGCAAACATTGGCGAAAACACTTTCCCTTCCGCGATGAATAGTCACCAAAGCTACCGCGGCATTGAATAAACAAAAAAGAACTCGACAAACGGTAGCGTCGCTCAGCGTCGCCCATGCTCACGCGCGGGTTCTTAGCGCTCACGCTAGCGCACGTGTTTTGGAGCACATGTTATAGCGCTCTCAAGCAGTTAATTATCTGTACTAAAAATTTCAAGTATAAGCCATTCAGGAGCTAGTGACGATAGAAGAGAACGACGGGAAGACACACATTGAGAAGCACAAGTGACCTCGGACACTACATTAGGTGAAATATATCGTGTCAGATTATTCCCCATAATTACAACGAGGTTCCTCATTGGTTCATAATTATTTTGATTTAGTGGTTCTATTAAGTCTACTTGGATCGAAAGGCCAGTTTGTATAAACAATCAATTCGCGCCGCTGCTGCGCGGTTAATTTTATTTTTTCAAACAGCAAGCAATAAAGCTCTCGGCACGACAAAGTGCACGCAAGCAATTCTCGTTCACTTGCCCAACGTAATAATTGAAGCGGAAGACCGGGGGGCAAACTAACTGAGTGAGAGAGACACGCGCTAGTATCAGTATTCAACTACGCGAGGGTCTTGTTTTGTTTTCCTCTCTTTAGCACATAAAGTTGTAGCGCTCACCAAGTCGGGGGCACTCGCGGGTATCAACAATACTCAACGACGTTTGTTGGTCAAGCCTGCGGTTCCAAAGTCAAGGTGATATGGAGTAACAAAAAAGTAAAATATACACAACAAAGGCGAAGGTCGTATTTTGTAAGCATCTATTTTAATGGCCGATGGTAGAACGTTTTGCTACCATAAGCAAGGAGAACCAGGTGGCTCACCAGTAACGGTAAAATGCTAAAAGGGTAAAAATATGGATACATCAATAAGCACAACGCGCGCAACGATGATGAAAAATCCGATATCTAATGTTGAAAGTTTACGTTAGAATATTATTTCATGAATCAGGAATGGCACTTTACGCCATCTAATGTAAACATTTACAATCTTCGATTAGTTTAATTACACTAAATAAATGAATAAATTATTATGAAAACCTAAAATTGTTTGTTCATTAAGCAGACAGTATGTGAGTAGAGAAAGAACGAAAACTAAGCGAACTGGAAATATGATACAGATTTGGAAAAATATACCGCATCCCGACGGTATATAAAATTGTTTATTTAATTAATAGAGATAAACGTTGATGCTTTGACACCAAATGGTTCGAACCTTGGTGTACAGATTTTTTTATGGTGCGACGAAGAAATTAGAGTCGGTCACGCTACGTTATTACATCTGGTCAACAGAATCGTTAGTGATACCTAGGAAAAAGAGGAAGAAGACTACATAAGCCTTTAATAGTCTTTTATTGCTTTTTTAAAAAATATATATAAAATTTAATATTCATAATGGAGTACACGTTTCCAAAAGCAGATGCCATGCAGTGCATCCCAGAATTTGATGGATCGCTAGACGAACTAGAAGCGTTCGTTTATCATATCGAGCATTTTGCTCGGGAGATACCAGAAGGAGTATCACACGCTCCACTGGTTTATATTATTCTATTAAAACTAAAAGGCAAAGCTGCTGCCGCAATACATAGAATTAACGCAAACGCTTGGCCACAGGTTAAGCAGAATTTAATGAAGGAATTTGGGGATATTATACGCATCGAGGCAGTTATAAATCAAGTAGAAACATTGAAACAGGAAGCGAATGAGACCTTTCCTGATTATAAAAAGAGGATATTGAAAATTAAGGAGCAAATCGACTCCTACGAAACTAATTGTACGAAGTCATGCATGATAGTTAGTCTTCGATTACATTTTATGGCGGGTTTGTGTGACACCGCATTGAAAGAAGCTGCTCAAGGTAAACGAGCATTGAAGTTAGAAGAGCTGCTAGACGACTTAGAGGATTACTACCATGAGCGTAATCACATCTCAGAAAAAGAAAATAGAATACAGGGCCTAGAATTGGTCGAAAGACAGCGCAATGCGCTTAGACAATTAAATAGTAGCAGAAATATTTTTACAATTAATCACAAAGACGCTGATTATAGCAACAGCCGTCTTGGAAGAAATGAATATTATAATTACAAAAATAGGGATGAAATAATTTACAAGCAAAACAATTATAACAATATATGTGAATCTAGCGACGGTAATCGATCCGAATACAATTATCGCACAGCGCGTTCATACCGGCGGAGCCAAGGGGACTACGCCCATGGTTGGAAATATAATTATTTTAGTCAAAATCGACCAACTGATAGGAGGTACAGGAATTCGTATACCCGGATGCCTCAGAAAATGCTTATGGTAGCCAACATTAATGAAAGAAGTAGTAATTTTCAAAAAGAAGGTATTTTGGATCCTGTTGCACAGGAGTAAGATGGGAAAATAAAAACAAAATGGCGTGAATGGAATATGTCGCCGAGAAATATATACAGCCTTTGATGCTTATGGTCAAATGGCATGACACAGTTGGAAAAATTAAAATACGAATGAAGGCGTGAGGGACGAGGAACTCCGCCGATAACAGTTAAATAAATAAAAAACTTGGGGAATTCAAATAACTAGAAAATTATTGGAAGGTTGTAATGAAAAAAAAATAATTTAGACAGCATTTGTTTTCTTTTGTAAAATGCAAATATTGACATGGGAAAGAAATTAAAGTGAACGAAAGACCTCACGAAAATGAGGTTTGATTCATTTAAAATAGCTATTGGCTCAATAAGAAATAGAAGAACAAAATCGATGGATGCTGTATTGGGATTTTTTTTGCGATGGAGACAACTTAAATGACGGACAACAATAGAACTAGGAAAGACATTTGAATAGAGGGCTTAACTTTCCAGACGAGGGGACTACTGGCGTTAAGAGATCCCACCTAACTACCCGGAACGATTGAGATGAATGCGTATCAGGAGAACGGACAAGGGAGTAGTTAACCCAGTATGAATGGAAGTGCGATTTTTCTTTTCTTTTATATCCTAACCTTCTTATCTTTCAGAAATTACTATAACAGGCGGTCGCACCTTCGGACGGAAGGGGGAGAGGAAGTATGCAGACTACTGCATACCAGGAGAAGTGTAAGTAATGTGAGTATGTATGAATTACAGATTTAGAAAGAGATTCAAAAGTAGAAAGAATACAGCAGAAGAGAAAGTGACGAGAAATTTTAGTGCAAATAGAAAATAATATGAGGTGTTAAGAAGACGCCAAGTAATAGACGAACATTGTATATGAAGACAGAAGAAAACGATGAATATTTTATCAACGCGGTTTGTACAATGAAAAGATGTATTTATGAAACAGACAGAAAATACCTGACAAAGGGAAAAAAAGATTGAACCGATGCGGTTTGTTCGCAGAAAACATGATAAAACAAAGATAAAGATATGAAAAAATTAAACTATTATGTCGAAATAGACTTATTTTATGTAAATCGAAAAAGTGTTAAGAAAATGAAAGAACATATTTAACGAGAAAAAGCAATGAGATGAAAATAATATGCAATTGAAGCAAAGCATTTAAGCTACTTAATAAAATTGAAGAAAGTTATTTGAAGAAGTTTTTGATAAAAAAAAGTTAATAATGGGCCACAAGACAAGTTAAACTGACACAAGACACACAACTTGTCTGACACAAGACAAGTTAAAATAAACATCGAATACCAAAGATAGAGAATATATGATGAAAAAAAATATTGTTAAACAATGCACATTTGAAATGTTATGTTTGTAAAATCGGATAAAACAAATGATGTACGTCTTAGTAGGGGAAGAGAAAAATACGAGCCTAGATTGTAAGTAGAAGCCTAGGGTAGATAATAGAATGGATAAAACGGATAAAACAAATGATGTACGTCTTAGTAGGGGAAGAGAAACCAGATTATGTCATCCGAAAAGAAGAAAAATACGGGCCTAGATTGTAAGTAGAAGCCTAGGGTAGATAATAGAATGTGAGAAGCCCGTACGCGAATGAACAGTAATTTTAAACAGCAAGTGGAAAAAATAACGAAACCAAAAAAAGAATTGATGAAATAATGGCAAAAAATAATGCACCACTTGCCAAGTAGGGCAGCTAGCATCTAAGAATTGACAACGAGACGAGTTCCCGATCATCGAAGACGACCGAGGTGATTACAACGGATGCTGAGATGGGGGCATATCATGATGCCCCGTACAGCGCGAAAAAGAAAACAGACGGTTGCGAGGGGAGTTGAACGGCGGGTGTCTATGGACAAGATGGAGGTAAAGCCAAACGATATTACCATGAGGAGACGAGCAGTATCCAGTTTTCGACCCCTGAAGAGGCCAGACGTGCAACAGGAACTCAATCAATGCGGCTCATGGTCGAGCCAGAATCGAGACTTCAGCGCGAAGACGAATACAGCAAACTACACAGCGAAGGGCGTAATAATTTGTTCCAAATATATATTACTTATTGAGAGTTATTGACTTCTACAAATAAGGATTCGAGGTCAAAGCCAAACAAGCAAAATGACGCTATAAAATTTTGCTCTTGTTTAATCAACAATGTTCGTTCCGCACTACGATTTGAAAATGTGCGCACATATGTTAGCGGGTAATAGGACACCCCGTGCAGGCGGTTAAGGATGCTAAACCAAGTGACTGCATTATGCAATAGAGCCGGTGGCAATCGCAAATCTTTTCGCCACACGGTGCGTAACAATATTATAAGTCAAACAAAAATGTGTGAAAAATTGCGAATAAATTTGAAAAAATTTTAAAATAACATAAACCATCTTATTTATTTTAAAACTATTCATCACATATAGGTAATCTTTTTAGACATATTTATATGTTTCAAATGCTCTAATTTTCGCCTTTCCAAAACAGCCAAAATATAAAAAATCGGTTGAAAAATAACCGTATTAAACATAAAAATGTGAGCTAAGGTAAAAAACGGGGTTTTGAACATAACTTATAATTTTCGGGGTATTTGAAAAACTTCAAGTAAACGTGCAAGTGGCACTTGACTAAAGTTACAACCCACACTAAGTCACATCAAAAGTTCTTGCATTTTTTCATCATTTATAGCCCCGTGAAAAAGTTGTGCGATAGAAGCCAAAAATTCTGGTTTTCTTAAAAAATGTATAACTTAGCCAAATATCAACCGATTTTCACAAAACTACTTTCATTTGATTAGGAATCGAATATACTTTCAAAATTATATACTATTTGTGGTATGTTTCTCACAAAAATAGACGGAAAATTTGAAATTAAATTGAAAAATTTCGTGAAAAAATCTAAAAAATTAGATTTAAACTCAAATAACTCAACATGTTTTATTGGTATTAGTAAAAACCTGTATATACTTTGAAAGCTTTATTTGTCCTCTTTCTAAAACTTCTAAAATATTGAAAATCGGTTGATAAATGACTGAGCAAAAAATATTATATGCGCTGAGGTTCAAAAAACCGTATTTTGACCATAACTTCAGATTTTGGGGGTGTTTGGAAAATTTGTAGTATGAGCGAATGTTACACTCAACAAGCCCTACAACCTACACTAGGTCACTTCAGAAGTTCTTGATTTTTTTTTTCATTTGTAGCACAGTGTAATTGTTATGAAAAACACACCTATCGGCCGTCAGAACGGACCATGTGACCATTATCTCTTCTAGATAATAGCCAACTAGGCGGGGTGGCAGATGTGACGTCACACCCCGCGCCGAAATACCCAGATGTACCGTCACGTAGGATTTTGTCATACGATACATTTTTGCTTAGCCCGAAAGATAGTAAGCCTTCTATTGTATGAAATGAAAACAGGTAGAGTGTAAAACCGGGACATGGCTGTCTGCCATTGCCCACTAAAAAACAAGACCACTTTTGTAAAAGAAAACAGGAAATCTTGAAGAAAGACCGCGAACGGTTCTGCTATGCAAACATTGGCGAAAACACTTTCCCTTCCGCGATGAATAGTCACCAAAGCTACCGCGGCATTGAATAAACAAAAAAGAACTCGACAAACGGTAGCGTCGCTCTGCGTCGCCCATGCTCACGCGCGGGTTCTTAGCGCTCACGCTAGCGCACGTGTTTTGGAGCACATGTTATAGCGCTCTCAAGCAGTTAATTATCTGTACTAAAAATTAGGCATAAACAAGAGACAGACCGAGGAATGGCATAGGATAGAGTAATACAGCTAGGTATGTGGTGACCAGGGCGAAGGGGAGAAAAGGCCTCTCACCCTGAGTTACCTGTAGGGTATATTTATGTAGTGTTGTACAGAAATAAAGTAATTTAGTCCACGCTAATCTGGTGGTTTTAATTCCGCGCCAATTTCGCGTACGGGGATACCTAGAAGAAGAAGTCCCTGGTAGGATATACTCTACACCTGATTCTACTAAGATTCGAACCCACGACCACCCGCTTGCCAAAGCAGACTCTGTAACCTTGCGGCTACGGAGCTCCCCCATTTCATAATGATAAAAGTATAATGTATGAAATTCGACGTAATATTGTGACGTCACACCCTGCGAAGAACCCAATGCTCCGTCACGAGCCTTATAATAAGAGTTTAATTTTGTTCCCAGGAGGGCATAGCCTTCCGCTGTGCTTTAGTCAGGCGAAACATTTGGTTCCCTTGACAGAGGACCGCGAACGGCTCTGTCAACACACTATGTATCAACAGATTATGCCATAGGTGGCAAAGAACTTCGCGCAGCCTTCTGCTGTGCCACGGGCAAACAAACTCGACTGAAATAAACAAGTTTTGTGTTGTAAACAAAACAGAAGCCGTGCGTCGACAATACTCTCGCACTCTCGCCTACACTTTAGCAGTACTAGATTAGGTTAAGAGCTTAGTAAGGTAAACAGAGAGTGGAGAAAGCCTCTCTCTCTGAGTTACCTGTAGGGTATATTTAAGTAGTGTTGTGCGAAATAAAAGTTAATTAGTCCACGCTAATCTGGTGGTTTAAATACCGCGCCAATTGCGCGTACAGAGTTACCTTGAAGAAGAAGTCCCTGGTAGGATATACTCTACATTAATTGGTGACAACGTAAAAAAAGAACTTAGGCCATTAAGTTTGATAAGCCAGTAGCAAGAACGAGTGAAAGTTTGTGCAGTAAAAAGTTAAGAAAAAAAAAGAGTAGAACCCAAAGTTAGGAGAATTTACAGAACTTATAAACCGTCGTAGTGTCACGTGACCCCTTCGAAAAGGATCACAGAGGTGTAAAAAAAATTGATAAGAAGAAAGAACCCGCAATTCGCGTTTTAATATTAGCGAAACAGCTGTGAAGTGAATGAGATCGTACGTTAGAAGATACTTTTAAAGTTGTGCAATTCAAAAAAAAGAACACAAGAAAAAAATATAAACACAGGCAGTAAGTGTCTTAATAATAATCAAATTGGAACAATCGGCCAGACAACTGTGAATTACCGAAGTTACATAGTGAGAATTAAAGGTGAGATGTCAACGACGATGACCGGCTCTGTTCCAAGGATACTCGGGATTTTTTTTTGTTAGGGAATTAGGCTCCAAGCTTGAGAGTTTTTAGATTGAATTTCCTCTTTCTAGTGAAAGGTACGATTACAGCTTTTGACGGATTAATGCTGAGACCCTCCTTACCAAGACTGGGTATACTCCAGAGCCTCCTGCATTCTTTCCGAAACTATGTTGTCAAACTTTCCTCTTACCAAGATGACTCGGGATACTCGGGCTGATCTCCGCATTGGGCGCGATAAGATCGCAGGAAATGAGGACTGAAATCAAAGATTTGCCCGTCACAGGGTTGGTGAGGGGGAAGTACAAGATGGAGATCATCCTATCCATGGCGAGCATAGAAGCAGAGGAAAGCTTCTTGAAAGACGCAGGCGAGAAGTTCTGGGGCACGTGCCGGGAGCTAGAGGCGATGATCAGCTTAGTACATTGCGTGCAAGCGAACCAGAATTTGGCCACTCGGATAGGCGAAATTTTGGGTAAGAATAATTATATAAGAAGTTTTTTTGGGACGAATAAAGCTACCCGGAGCATTTGGACGGCTCTGGGGCCAATGGACACAGACGACAGAACCAGGATAGATTATGACCTAGACGAAACGAAGAGGAATTAAAGCAGGATCTGGGACACCAGACGAACATCTTGGATGCCACATATGAATTTGTGAACTCATCAGTGCTAAGCATGGACGCAAATTTAGTGGATATGAGCAATAAATTCGAAAACCTCAGAAAAGAGGTAGTGGACAATGCGAATTTTATCAGACACTTTAGAAGAATGCTTGTCTTGGAAGCAAAATTACTGGAAATGAGCTTCTGGCTAGAGAACTTGAGTCGAAGTCTAGACAGTAAGCTGGACGCTATCATCGCGACCCTGACTCAACGCATGACGGGCTACGACATATTAAAAAGATTGTTCACATTAGAAACACTACAGAGAAACATGGAAGAGTTGGAAAGTACGTTACACACCGGGTTATCATTCCCACGGGACAGCTATGGCAAAATAATAACGGAAACACTCGATCGTGCGGACTTCAAACATGAATTCAATAACACGGGAAAGATCGTCCTGGAATTTCTCGTGCCTTTAATCAAGACGGAAAGATATGCCGCTCGTCGAATCTCATTCCCCCCCAGGATCGTGAACTCGACAGTCCTGATTTCTCACATGGACAAAGATGTTATTTTGTTCAGGGAGGAGAGCGAGTGGGGGTACACCCTCTCCAGCGACGAATATGACAGATGCACTAAATTCAGGGATATCACGCTATGCGATATAAAAAAAAAGCTATGGAAAATTTACACAACAGCGAAAGCTGTGTGTCTGAGGTAATTTTTAAAGGATCAACTGCCCGCTGTATGACGAAAGCGGTGCAAACTGATCACGCAATATGGGTAGAGACAGGCGTAAGGAATGGTTGGAAATACCTTGCGCCAAAGCAAATTAATCTGACAATTGAGACAAACGGTGACGTGTCTCGAAAAACTGTGATTGGGGAAGGGGTCATTATAGTAACCCCGAACATAGTGGTATCTACCAATCACATACGATTAGAATACTACGAAACGGATTACGAATGGGACGCAAACGTTACATTATTACCGGGCGATGCCAGAGAGATGCTGACCTCGGAGGTTAATTTCGAGATCGTGCCAGTTTGGAATGGTACGGAAAAAGTATATACATATCTAAATCTAAAAAAATATTTGATATAGGGGTAGACATACACGATATTAAGACAAAGAAAACGACTTTAAAGAATTTGATTTACGCACCGCTGGAAAACCCATGGACCAGCGTACCGGTAGTAGCAGGAATTGTTTTAGTGCTTTTACTAACATTATGTTTTTACAAAGGAAGGATTTCGTGCTGCGCGCGCAGGACGACAATAGAAAATTGGTCGGAGAAACCAACAAAAACGAAAAGGCTGACAGCGCCGCGAGGTAGCGGAGCGCACGGAAGACTCATGAAGCAGGATATTTTTAGACCTGACGACGGGTTATACGAGCAACCTAATGACGTCAGAGACGTTTTGGGAAATAGTAGATAAAACAAGCGACAAAGGCGGGAAAATAAAGATTACGAGGAGATAGAGTTGAAAATCTGGAAATGTGCGACTCAGGAGAATAAACAGCACACAAATATAAAAAGCGTCAGGGCACCAAATACGAATATAACATGGGAAAATGAGAAGAAAATAGTGACAGTAGCGAAAGTACCGACAGCCGGGGCGGGAATGAACATAACACCCCAAAGTAAAGAGATGATAAAAGACGAACGACCGCCGGGCACAAATCGAAAAGAAATGATTACTAGGGCCCCCGTGAAGCAAAAAAGGCTCGGGGTGATATTGAAATAGAAAAAATGGTCTTCGGGGAAAATTTTGTGGGGAGAAATAAGATGTCAACATTGACTAGCGACAGGACTAATAAGAACGAACGACGGAGATAGGCTTAAACTACTGTGAAGGGACTGCCGGTTATGGGATTCAGCTGTTCTTTTCCTATTTACTATATACCGAGTGAAATTATTTAATGGGAGTCGTTGACCCAGCACGTTCAAGGTGAATGTTGATGGATGAGAGAGGCAAGGGCGTAACGAACCCGGAGTGATTGTGATATTCTTCTTTTTCTTTTTTCCTACGAGTGTGCTAACCATCTTTTCTTCCAGGAAACACTAGACAGGGGGTCATACCTTCGAAGGGTAGAGGGAGAGGCAGTATGCGGTCTACTGCATACCAGGAGAAGAGTAAGTAGTGTGTAAGTATGACAGTAGCAAGAGACAATTCGAAAATTAAATGTTTACAGATTTAAAAAAAGAGATTAAAAAGATTAAAGAAGACGAGAAAGTGACGAGATATTTTAGTTCAAATAGAAAGATGATAGGGGATGTTAAAAAGACGTCAGGGTATTAGACGAACATTGTATATGAAGACAGAGGATAACGATGAATGTTTAATCAACGCGATTTTTACAACGAAAAGATTTATCTATGAAAAGAAAAAGAAAACCGACGCCATTGTTCACAACGAGAAGATTTATTCATGAGCGAAAGACAAAAGAAAACCGCCCAACCGACGCAGTATATTCAACGAAAACATGATGAAACAAGAATGAAAGGATAATCTATTATGTCGAAACAGACCCATTTTATGAAATCGGAAAAGTTGTAAGAAAATGCAAGAAGTTATTTAACGAGAAAAAGCAATGAGATGAAGAAAATATGTTACCAAAGAGAAGCATTGATGCTATGTATAAAATGGAAGAAAGTTGTTCGAACTGTTATTAAAAAAAAAGGTTAGTAATGGGCAAGTCATGTTAGACTGATATTTTAACGCGGAAAGTAAAAGCCTAATACAATCAAACGGATTGATATGTGTCGAAATGAGTTCCAATATAAAACGAAAAAAATGAAGCCCGTACGCGAGTGAACAGTAATTTTAAACAGCAAGCGGAAAAATTAACGAAACACAAAAAAATTGACGAAAGAATGGCAAAAAAATGAATGCACCACAGTAGGGCAACTAGCTTCTAAGAATTGGTGACGAGCACAGGACCTGATCATCGAAGATGACCGAGACAAGACCCGGAAAATGCAGGCGATTGCGAGCGGGGAACGAACGGCGAGTGCGGATGGCCCACGGGAGTGAGAGACACGGCAGATGACCACACCTAAGGAAAAACAAGTAGGAATGGCCCACGCAAGATTAACACAGAAAACTAAGACGCAGAGAAAAACGACTGTTATGCAAAATCACTGTCCAGATTTTCGCGTTTGGTAGCAGCACATGAGAGGCGTTCAGAAGAGAGGGAGGGTGTAAATCAAAAAAAAAAAACACTCAACCACCATCCCATCATACAAACGGGAAAGGCTCCGAAAGAAACGCCGGGAAGACAACTAAGGAAAAACATACAGCAGCCAAGTTTGCCTGGTCCTGACCCTCAATACTTGCTGAAAAAGGAGACCATATTATATACACAACGTGTGCAGGGTGCATGCCATTGACCCAATTTTCACAGCGGAAGAATAATAACGGCATGAAAGTAGCTTGCCCAAACGCCCAACAGTTATAGCGGCAACGAAGGCCAAAATTGTGCTGGATAAGCCAAGTCAACCAGCACCACTTAACGAAGACCGTAAACAGCATAACAACACGATGCACCAAGCACGCAGCGTACACACACATAAGAATGACGAAGCACATGCACCAGGCACGCAGCGTACACACCCGTAACAAGGGCGAAACAGCGGATGATGCAAGCAAGCACGAAAAAACAAGAGGCGCGGCAGAACCACCAGAACAAGAGGCTCAAAGTCGGCGCAACCAAAACAAACGCGGACCCACAGTACGTCAGCGCACAGTACGTCAGCGCACAATACGTCAGCACACCCGGCGCTCATGGACACACCTCGGCCTGCGAAGACCCCCCCGGCCAGACGCACTCTCCCCGTTACAGACCCCTCCGCAACAACGGCCCGTTATAACAAGCAACGTTCGAACACGACAGCCAAGCAGCGGATATCCTCACGACGCAGCGGCGAGCGAGCATTTGTTGGCTTAATATGAAGAAATGCCATGTCTGATATGTGTAATTATGTAATTCATATAAACTCGATATGTAGCACCGTTTTTAATAATAAAATCTCACTTGCCAGAGAAAAAAAAACATATTATATAAAAACAACGGTGTTGTTTGTATAGAAAACGCGAGAATAATTGTAATAAAAAAAAGAACACACCTATCGGCCGTCAGGACGGACTGTGTGACCATTATCTCTTCTAGATAATGGCCAACTAGGCGGGGTGCCAGATATGACGTCACACCCTGCGAAAAACCCAAATGCTCCGTCACGAGCCTTATAATGAGAGTTTAATTTTGTTTCCAGGAGGGCATAGCATTCTGCTGTGCTTTAGTCAGGCGAAACATTTGGTTCCCTTGACAGAGGACCGCGAACGGCTCTGTCAACACACTATGTATCAACAGAGTATGCCATAGGTGGCAAAAAACTTCGCGCAGCCTTCTGCTGTGCCACGGGCAAACAAACTCGACTGAAATAAACAAGTTTTGTGTTGTAAACAAAACAGAAGCCGTGCGGCGACAATACTCTCGCACTCTCGCCTACACTTTAGCAGTACTAGATTAGGTTAAGAGCTTAGTAAGGTAAACAGAGAGTGGAGAAAGCCTCTCTCTCTGTGTTACCTGTAGGGTATATTTAAGTAGTGTTGTGCGAAATAAAAGTTAGTTAGTCCACGCTAATCTGGTGGTTTTAATTCCGCGCCAATTGCGCGTACAGGGTTACCTTGAAGAAGAAGTCCCTGGTAGGATATACTCTACAATATTTTTTAAATGAGTTGTGCTAAAGCAGTAGCGAAATGGAAAAAATGATTCCTAATTTCGAACAATTAGTAGGATCTAAATTGTTCGAAATTACCGCCGAGATCGTTCAACATAAATAAAAATGATGTTGAGGCCGCATATTTTATTCTAAGCAGTTGGTTTCAAACAATCTTTGGGTTATGTTTCTTTCCAAATCATTTGAACCATATAATGACACCTGTTTGTTCGAATAAGCTGTGTAATCTTTGAGATAAGAAAATTCCGTAATTTTTACAGGTTGTTACATAAGGGTTAAAGTAAAAGTCTGGCTGTAATGAAATAATTTTGAATCTTTGGGACAACTAGACCTTTTATTTGACTCTAAGAACGTCGAAATCGATCCGACCATCTTCGAGGGAAGTAAGTGAGCTTAAAAAGTCTTCGGAGTACATTACTTTTTATACCTTTTGTACCACATGTCCAATCATTATGAAATTCATTAATTCATGGCTTTTGTGGTAGCCCGTTCATTTGATTCCAATTTTGTTCAAATCGGTTGTGTAGTTTCTGTGGTGATGAAGCTTTTTGTTTTTAACATTTTGGTACATAACGGACAAAGTAACAGTCTGATTAGTGAATATATAGTGTATTATGAGGTAACTGGACCTTTCGTTTGATACTTATTTTGTGAAAATCGTTCCAACCATCTCTGAGAAAAATGAGTCTTTGGAATACCGTCTGCCGGGGTGAGGTTAAGCCACGGGGGTGAGATTGAGCCAAAACGGGAAATGTTTGTATGTTAAATTACTTTAGATTTCTAGAACCTAATACCTCAAATTCAATACTCTATGATACATTACATATTTATTCACAACTTCAAATGAAATATAGATAATATCAGTGAACCCCATAACTTAAATGATGTCTCAAAGTACAGGGTGAAAAACATGCATCAATAACGTTATCCAAAAATGTCCCAGCCAAACCAATCCGATCAAGAAATCACATCAACTTACTACTCAGTTGGTACGTTAGGATGTCGTCTCTAATGTGTTGAGGAAATATTATGCATTAAGCCTGTATTGGCTCAGAAAATAATGTTTTTCCAAACTGTACACTTTTCGAGCCCTTTTGGGGTGAGATTGTGCCAAGCTTTAATGAATGGTACAGTGTGCGTAATTCACATTCAAGACAAATTTATATCAGTGTACACCAAAACACTTGCATTGCTTACATAGGGTGTGTTGTCTAGCTATGGTATCATTTGAAATAATGACTAAAAGCTTGAGAACAGTAAGCTAACAACTGTTAGAAGGAAGTTTACAATGATTGATATTACTTATGGAATGTAACAAAATTTTGTACACATTCCGCGTCGAACACTCGACAGAAACGGACGTGCAAAGTGGTCGTTCTATTACAATCCGGTCCGTGTGTACGAATAGCCAAACAAAAGAGTGTATTATTCGCGCTAAAGGCCAACTAGATTGTGAGTTGTGTCGATACGTTCTGTACCCGGCTCACAACTTTGGCTGTATTGGTGCAAAATACCAGCTGCAGTTTTGATATGTGCACCGTGAATAGATCTTTTTAATCCAAGCCCATCAGTTGACAGTCGAGTCCGTGTCGCTGTGCTGAGTGATCTCACACCCGGCTCACTGCTGGTGGCTGTATTGGTGCTGCTGTACTGGTGCTGCTGGCTGCTTTGGGTGCAGCTTCGAACGATCGGACAACCACTGCTGGAAGGAAGAAGTAAAGAGGTACGTGTTCTTGTCGGCGCTAGTGCGCTAGTGCGCTACATTTAGCGCAATGGATATAGATCCCTCGCCTCCCGTGCCACCATCCCCGAACCCCCCTGACCCTGACCCTTCTGTTACCCCCTCCCCTGTTCATTCTCCAGTCCCCCCTCGCCCCAGGCTTTACCCGGACGGATCTCAACAGGGCAGCTATACTGTTTATTTTCGTCCAAAGGCAGGAGTGAATTCAAAGCGTTTAAACATACTGCAAATTGCTAAAGACCTGACGAAGGGGTACAAGGCCGTGACCGAAATTTCCAAGGTCCGACCTAACAAGCTCCGTGTCGTGGTCAGTGATCAGGCACAGGCCAATGCTATCGCTTGCTCTGAGCTCTTCACACGCGAGTATCGCGTCTACATACCCGCACGAGACGTGGAGATCGACGGTGTCATAACCGATTCGAGTCTGTCTGTCGAGTGTATCCTAAAAAGCGCAACCGGTTGCTTCAAAAATACCGAAACACAGGCGAAGATTTTGGATTGTAAGCAATTGCGGTCCATGTCTCTCGTCGGCGGTAAAAAAGTTTACACTCCATCAGACTCGTTTCGCGTTACGTTTGCCGGATCTGCACTCCCTAGCCACGTCTCGATCGACCGGGTTCGTCTGCCTGTGCGATTGTATGTACCCCGTGTTATGAATTGCACCAATTGCAAGCAGTTAGGCCACACAGCCGCCTACTGCTGCAATAAGGCACGATGTAGCAAGTGTGGGGAGACTCATGCGGAAGATTCTTGCAGTGTTAATGCTGAAAAATGTATTCACTGTGGGGAAAACCAGCATGAGCTCTCCACATGCCCGGTGTACATGCAGCGCAGAGATAAAATCAAGCGGTCACTTAAGGAGCGTTCAAAGCGTTCTTACGCTGAGATGCTGAAGAAGACCGTGACCACTTCTACCATAACATCGAACCCCTTTGATCTGTTGCCCTCTGATGAAACCGATTCTGACGATTCATCAGCGGGAACATCTTATGCCAATCCTGGGGAGTCTAGGAAGAGGAAAAATGTTTCTTCTCCTAAACTTCCCCGTAAAGGTCCTAAGATTTCCCAAAGTGTAATGAAAAGTACGAACAAACCAAACAGTGCTGCGGAAAAACCGAAGCAAACTCCTCCTGGGCTTGCAAATTTAAAGTCCCAGAAGGAGTTCCCAGCACTGCCAGGAACATCTAAAACCCCAGTTGTTCCTTTTGCACATCCAGTTGATGAAACAAACTCTGGATTAGTGAAATTTTCTGACATTGTGGACTGGATTTTTGAAAATTTCAATGTACCCGATCCAATTAAAATTTTTCTTACAGCATTCCTCCCAACAGTTAGATCATTTTTGAAGCAGTTGACTGCCCAATGGCCCCTCCTTGCAGCGATTGTATCCTTCGATGCCTAATTCAACTGCGTATATGAAGGATTCTATCTCTGTCTTACAGTGGAATTGTAGAAGTATTTTACCAAAAATTGATTCGTTTAAAGTTTTGATAAATAAAAACAAATGCGATGCATTTTCCCTTTGTGAAACTTGGCTTACTTCAAATATTGATCTCAACTTCCATGATTTTAATATTATTCGCCTTGATCGAGACACCCCATATGGAGGAGTACTTTTAGGGATTAAAAAGTGCTATTCTTTCTATCGTATTAACCTCCCCTCGATTCCAGGCATCGAAGTTGTCGCATGTCAAATGACAATACAAGGTAAAGAGCTTTGTATTGCCTCAATATAAATTCCTCCCAGAGCACAGGTTGGGCAACGGCTGCTCTTTGATTTAATAGAACTTCTTCCCTCGCCACGTTTGATTTTGGGAGACTTCAACTCTCATGGCGTGGCTTGGGGTTCCCCATACAATGATAACCGCTCCTCTTTAATCTATAACCTTTGCGATGACTTCGACATGACTATTTTAAACAACGGTGAAATGACACGTATCCCGAAACCTCCAGCGCGCCCAAGCGCTTTGGATCTATCCTTATGTTCGACGTCGCTACGGTTGGATTGCACATGGAAGGTAATCCTTGATCCTCACGGTAGCGACCATTTGCCTATTCTTATTTCAATTAATAACGGGTCAACTCGCATGCGACCAATTGACATTCCGTATGACCTCACACGGAATGTCGATTGGAAGTTATACGAGGAAATGATTTCAAAAGCGGTCGAGTCGATTCAACATCATCCACCACTTGAAGAATACAATCTCCTCGCGGGCTTGATTCTCGACGCCGCGTTGCAAGCCCAAACGAAGAAATATCCCGGCGTAACGATCAAAGAACGGCCTCCCACTCCGTGGTGGGACCAAGAGTGCTCCGATGTCTACACGCAAAGATCCGACGCGTATCTGACCTTCCGGGATACAGACGATGCCGACGACTTTAAACGTTATTCGGAGCTTGATACCAAGTTTAAAAGCTTAACTAAGGCAAAGAAACGCGGATATTGGCGTCGGTTCGTAAACGACACGTCGAGGGAGACATCAATGAGCACTCTTTGAAACACAGCCCGAAGAATGCGGAATCGCGTAACGGTCAACGAAAGCGAGGAGTCTTCAAGTAGGTGGATATTTGATTTTGCCAGGAAAGTATGTCCGGACTCTGTTCCTGAGCAAAACATTGTTCGCGATGCGTCTCCGGGCCACGACGCGATTGAATCACCGATGGCAGAATTTTCAGTTGCCCTCCTGTCCTGTAACAATAACGCGCCTGGGTTAGATAGAATCAAATTCAACTTGTTGAAGAATCTACCCGGCAATGCCAAGAGGCGCTTGTTGAACGTGTTCAATAAGTTCCTGGAGTAAAATATTGTACCGCAGGATTGGAGGCAAGTGAAGGTGATCGCCATCCAAAAACCAGGGAAACCAGCTTCTGATCACAACTCTTATAGGCCGATTGCAATGCTATCCTGTATCCGGAAATTGATGGAAAAAATGATACTCCGTCGTTTAGACCATTGGGTCGAATCAAATGATCTACTATCAGATACTCAATTTGGCTTCCGCCGTGCCAAAGGGACGAATGATTGTCTTGCGTTGCTTTCAACAGATATTCAGCTGGCGTATGCTCGCAAAGAACAAATGGCGTCTGCGTTCTTGGACATTAAAGGGGGCTTTTGATTCCGTTTCTATTGACATTCTTTCGGTCAAACTTCACCGACAAGGATTTTCTCCAATTTTGAACAATTTTTTGCACAATTTGTTGTCCGAAAAGCACATGCATTTTACGCACGGCGATTTGGCAACTTTTCGCATTAGCTACATGGGTCTTCCCCAGGGCTCATGTTTAAGCCCCCTTCTTTACAACTTTTATGTAAATGACATCGACGAATGTCTGGCAAACTCATGCACGATAAGACAACTTGCAGACGACAGTGTAATCTCTGTTACAGGAGCCAAAGCTGCCGATTTGCAAGGACCATTGCAAGATACCTTGGACAATTTGTCTGCTTGGGCTTTACAGCTAGGTATCGAATTCTCTCCGGAGAAGACTGAGATAGTAGTTTTTTCTAGGAAGCATGAACCTGCTCAGCTTCAAACACAATTAATGGGTAAAACGTTTTCTCAGGTTTTGGTACACAAATATCTTGGTGTCTGGTTCGACTCTAAAGGCACCTGGGGTTGTCACGTGAGGTATCTGATGAAAAAATGTCAACAAAGAGTGAATTTTCTTCGAACAATAACCGGACAATGGTGGGGAGCCCACCCAGGAGACCTTATAAGGCTTTACCAAACAACGATATTGTCTGTTATTGAATACGGGTGTTTCTGCTTCCGCTCCGCAGCAAACACACATTTGATCAAACTGGAGCGAATACAATATCGTTGTTTGCGTATCGCCTTGGGTTGCATGCAGTCGACCCATACGATGAGTTTGGAGGTCTTAGCTGGATTACTACCATTGAAAAACCGCTTCTGGAGCCTGTCTTCTCGTATTCTTATCAAATGTGAGGTCTTGAACCGTCCCGTGATTGAAAATTTTGAAAGGTTAATCGAACTTAATTCTCAAACCCGTTTTATGACATTGTATTTCAATCACATGTCCCAAAATATTAACCCTTCTTCGAATATTCCAAATCGTGTCGACTTATCAAATACTTCTGATTCTACTGTGTTTTTCGATACATCCATGATAGAAGAAACTCGTGGAATCCCGGATCATTTACGCGTGCAGCAGATCCCCAAAATTTTTTCCAATAAATATCGAAACATCAACTGCGACAATATGTACTACACTGACGGATCATTTCTTGATGGGTCCACTGGCTTCGGTATCTTTAATAACAATTTAACCGTCTCCCATAAGCTCGATAATCCTGCTTCTGTTTACGTCGCAGAATTAGCTGCAATTCAGTACACCCTAGGGATTATCGAAAAAATGCCCACGGACCATTATTTCATCTTTACGGACAGTCTCAGTTACATTGAGGCTCTCCGATCGATGAAAGATGTTAAGCACTCTCCGTAATTCCTGGGGAAAATACGGGAACATCTGAGTGCTTTATCCGAAAAATCTACTCAGATTACCTTAGCGTGGGTCCCTTCTCACTGCTCGATACCGGGTAATGAGAAAGCGGACTTTTTGGCTAAGGTGGGCGCAACAAACGGTGATATTTATGAAAGACCAATTGCCTTTAATGAATTTTTCGCATTTGTACGTCAGAATACGATCATCAGTTGGCAAAATTCTTGGACCAAGGGGGAACTGGGAAGGTGGTTACATTCCCTAATCCCCAAATCAGTGCTTTTCATGCAAAACATTCTAGCTTAAGTTAGATTTAGTTTCAGCTCGTAGTCGGCAGCGAGGATAAAAAATTTGCTTTTAGTTATTAAGATACTTTAGAAAGTAAGCTACCAGATATAATTGGCGCCGTTAAACATTGAATTGTATTTGTGCCGTGTCAAATAAACTATAGAAGAGGAAAAAAAATTTTGTACACTTATTGTATATAAACTGATGACTTTTAAAGCGAGGAATGAGGGTTGTGGGTACGTTTATAGCGGTTTTGAGATCAGATTTGAGAATATACAGTGGTCAACGACACATAATAATTGAAACGAAAAGTCTTCTCAGGCTTTATGTTTTAACGTTTTCCCTTTCTAAGCTACCTGGAGACGCCACTATATATATAGAGACTGTCTATAAGCCACGTTCTCATAACTGGTTACTCCAGATATCGATTTGATCCAGTCATACATTTTTCTATAATTCATATAAAACGTAGTCCCTTAATAGTCCACGTTGTTTGTGGTCGTCCCTATACTTACTGTTTTATCATGTTATTCATGTGAATTATTTGTAGATACACTACTGTTCATTTAACAGGTATTAAATTCAACTTTTTGTTTTTGGCACAATCTCACCCCATAGAAGGGTTGAGATTAGGCCAAAGTTTATTTAATTTTAGCAAAATTATAGTTTATTGTAACTTAACCATATTTTAGGCAGTCGTTAACTAAACATTTTAGTGTGCATTGACGTGATTTGGTCGAACTCATTGTCTAAATGTGTGCAGTACAAGCTAAGGAACAAAAACGTATCCTTTTTTGGCACAATCGCATTCCGGCAGACGGTATGTTTCTTTTCAAACATGATTTCATATTTTCATACATGCCGAACAAAATACGTTCTGATTACTATAAAAGTCAAAAGGGTCTTATGGAGCAACTAAAGCTTCCATACAATACTAATTTTGTAAAAATCGGTCCAGCCATCTCTAAGAAAAAATGACTGAGTTTTCACAGCCTTCGGAAGTTCCTTTTTATAACTTTTGAACCACATGTTCAATCATTATGAAAATCATTGGTTGAGGATTTTTAAGGCAGTCTTTTCATTTAACACCAGTTTTGCAAATATTGGTTGCATAGCAGATAATGATGATGATGGTTTCGCCACATACCTCTACAAAGGTTTAGTCACATTTTATTCACTTATACAAAAAAAACGAACTGATTTTACCTCCAGATATAAACTTCTTCAAAAACTGTATACTTGATTCATAGAGCACACAAAACTAACAACGGGTTTTCATGACCTTCATCCAGGCCAACCACAACTACTACATGATTTTCTCTGAGCATTCAAATAACAATTTGAATTTTATTGCTAAAAAAATCAATTATATCTGAAACTCGCGTGCGAGGCTCATGCTTTTGCAGTCTCTTTTTTTTTTTAAAGCTGGCCGTGGGATCACACGCCAAAGAAAAACTGTAATGAAAAACAAATAAAGCACGCGGTTTGGTGTGCAATTAAAAGAAACGTGTACCTCATATGGCAAGGGTAACGAAAGAATGAAGAAAATCAAATCAATTTAACGTATGTTCAAAGGTAACGATCCTCTTATGTCAACAAGGTGTGTATTTCAAGGTGGTCATTTCTGTCCAACACTCCTCCTGAATGACTACCGACAGTTAGTCAGATAGTCCCACTGAATCCAAAGTGTAAGTGCATCGCAACCATGTCACCTGTAGGACAAAAGATTAGTTCCACTTCTCGCCGTTCGCATAGCAAAACCAAGACATCCTTCGTTGTCTTCATTGATGATCGTTGCATCACTATGCAATTTGTTTAAATCGTAGCCAGACTGCCTCCTGACAGGCTACCGTGAGTGCATTGTACTCTGCCTCTAAAGAAGACAAAGCAACGCTATCTTGCCCTTTTCTCATCCATAAAAGTGGCCCACCGCCGAAAAAGAATACTACTCCCGTAGAGCATCGAGTCTGCTTATCTCCAGCCCAATCCGAGTCTGAATAACCAACCAAATTCTAACAATCTCTAGGATCAAACGTCAATCTAAGATCTTTCGTCAAATTCAGATATCGTAAGATCCTTTTTGCTGCGGACCAACCGCTAGAGTTTGGCTCACTCACCTTCTTCCAAGCAAGCCCACGCCAATGGATAGATCAGGCCTTACATTCACAGCCAGGTATAGTAGTGCAACAATTAAGCTTCTGTATAAAGTCTTATCGGTAAACATTTCGCTATTGTCATTCGCTGTGGTATAACCAGGATCCATCGGTGTCCGGTCAGAATAAGCATTTTGCATCTTAAATTTTCTGATGAGGTTTACAATGTAGGCTGTTAAACGTAACGTGTAATAATCACCAACTTTCTTAATTTCTTTTGAAACCGAGAAAATGCCTTACAAAACCAAATCTTTTTCGTAATTCACTGAAAATTTTATCGATTTCTGATTCATCGACGCACCCCATCAGCAAATCGTCAACATACACAAGCAAATAGATTGTAACGCCAGCAATCCGACGTACGTGGGGCACGGATCGGAATCACATTGAGCTCGAATAAAACTGCATGTAGTGCCTTATTCTAACAACGTGCAGATTGTTTGAGCCCGTATATACTTCTTTGTAACTTGCATACGATACCTTGTTCCGCTACTTCAAACCCAGGTGGCTGCCTCATAAACAGCTCCTCCTCGATCGTACCATTTAAATACGCCGTTTTAACATCAAATTGCTTTAACAACAGCTTTTGTTTACCTGCAACAGCCAAACATTGGAGCGCTTTGGTATCGTAGGGACAGCATACAAATGGTTTGAAAGCTATTTGTGTGCTAGAAATCAGAAGACTCGTTTTAATGATCATGAATCGGATTTCATTGCTCATACACTTGGTGTACTGCAAGGAAGTGTTTTAGGGCCCATTTTGTTCATTATTTATATAATGACATGAAGCAAGTTTTACGGTTTTGCGATATCAATTTATTTGCTGATGATACTGTTCTGTTCATTGCGGCTAAGAATCCTAATGACGTCGTGGCACTTTTAAAACAAGATTTACATTATCTGGTGAATTGGTTGAAATTTAAACAGCTTAAATTAAATATTAGTAAAACGAAGTACTTAATCATTTCTTTTGCCAACTCCAGACCAGACGTAAATATTGCAATTGATGGTGAAACGATTGATCGCGTAAACGAAATAAAGTATCTTGAAATGAAGTTTGAAAAATGAATTGACTGTTCGTAGTAGAATTAGTCTTTATAAGTCAATCATTTCACCACATATAAATTTTTGCTCATCCATATTATTTCTTGCAAACAATACACAAATATTGAGACTGCAGCGCTTACAGAATAAAGTAATGCGATTAATATTAAGATGTAATAGATACACTTCCTCGGGTTTTATGCTGGACGCATTGCAATGGCTTTCTGTGAAACAAAGAGTATATTTTCTGACAATGGTGTTTCTATATTAAATTTTTAATAATATGCTGCCTCGATATTTGTGTAATCGAATTGATAGGGGAAGTGATTTTCATAGGTACAACACTAGAAACGCGGATGATGCAAGAACACCAAATTTTCTTCTTGGAAGATCACAGAACTCTCTGTTGTACAAAGGAATAATTTTTTTCAATTCGATGCCAAGGCAGGTAAAATTCGCAGCATCAATGGCGGAGTTTAAAAGGCTCTGTATTTCACACATAAAGTCTGTTTTGTAGACAGATTATATAGATTTTTTTTTTTAAATTAATGACGAAGATTGTAAAATTTATGTATTTTTTTTTTAACTATTGGGTAAACTAAGTTATTATGTTCACTGATGATGATGGATTTTTGTTTGAATTAGTTGTATAATATTTAATAGTAGAGTTTAAAAAAGAGTCGGCTACACATGTTTGAGCCACGCGCGCGTAGACTGACATAGATCTGGATATTGAGTACATATAGTACATACATAGATCTGGATATTGAGTACATCAGGATTAAACCCCTGAAATTGAAACAAAAAGCATATCGGGTTGGGAAGTTGCTTTTTGGTTTGAAATAGCATATATGCTGTTATTCTGATTTTTGATATTTATCTGTTTTTACTGTCTGAACTAGGGTTGGGAGAAAAAACTGAAAAGGCTTGGGTTTGCCTGTGGACTGTAAAGCTCGTTATCGAGAACTATAGTAACACATGATCTCTCTCGTAGATTTGGATCGTTATCCAGAATCAATTCTGAATGGTTAACACTCCTAAATGTTAAGTTTAATTCTTAACCAAGTCCAGATAATTTTCGGGTCGGAAACGTTCTGGATGAGTCTTATATCCATGATTTTTATATTCATTGTTAAATTATTGGTATTCTTTTGAAGGGTTACTATGTCTGTATTAACTGGTAACATTGCATGACTCTATATAATATCTTACTTTGTTAAATCGACCAGCTGAAACCGATGTAGGGGTATGAGGTGGGACTATCATCATCATAATCATCATCATCAATAGCGCACGAAGAGTTGACTGACGAGTGACTGGAGTGAATACCCCCGAGTAATCGATCCCAAATGCTTGTGCGTAGCCCTGAGCTACGATACGCGCCTTGCGCCCTTATGCTTGACCACTTTTCCTGTTTAATCTCTTTTTAGCTTGAATACCCATTATGACCCAATAGTTCTTTTTTCTATGGGTAAAACAACAAGGCTCCACGTTTTGTTTATCTCGTGTGCTTGCATTTCCCTACGCATTGCCTTCTTCCATTCAGGATAATTCCCAATAATTCTTTTTTCTATGGGTAAAACAACAAGGCTCCACGTTTTGTTTATCTCGTGTGCTTGCATTTCCCTACGCATTGCCTTCTTCCATTCAGGATGATGGCCATGGCTTCTTTGAAGTCGTACGGTTCTTCATCACTCGATACTAGTCCGACAACGAAATCATCGTATCTACTTGGTAATACTCCACGTCCGAACACGTCCGATTCCGTAATTCTAGATTAGCAGGAAAAAGAGGGAGGCACATTTTTTTATCTCTCACGGCCGACTACGAGCTAGTGGGGATTTGAGGTGAAAGGACGGGAGTTACAATTTTTATTTTAGTGTATTATAGTGTATCATCTTCTTTCAGCGTGTAACGGGAATGGTAATCTAACAAATAGATAGGAGAGTTTCATATTTTGCCAACTGTTGAGTGTTCTCTGACGCAAAATGCTATAAAATTCGTCATAAGGAAATGGTTTTTCATAAATGTCGCCATCAATAGCACCCACCTTAGCTAAAGCGTCAGCCTTTTCATTACCCGGAATGGAACAATGAGAAGGGACCCACGCTAAGGTAACCCGGTAATTTTCATCTGTCTGTCTGTCATCTGTCATCTTAAAAACCGCCGTATTTTCCCCAGGAAATACGGGGTGTGCTTCACAGGTTTCATCGATCGCAGAGCCTCAATGGCACTGAGACCGTCTGTGAAGATGAAGTAGTGGTCTATGGGTAGGGTTTCGATGATCCCAAGGGAGTACTGAAAAGGAGCAAGTTCTGCGACGTACACGAAAGCAAGAGCATCGAGTTTGTAGCAGGCGGTAAATGGCGGAAAAACACCGAAGCCAGTGGACTCGGCTATATAAGATCCGTCAGTGTAAAACCTTTTATCTCACCTAACATGTTTAAACTTATTGGAAAAATCTTAGGGATTTCTTGCGGTCGCAATTGATCCGGGATACCACTAATGTTTTGTTACATGGTGGTGTCGAAGAACACAGCATTATCAGAAGTATCTAAAAGTGCGAAATTGAAAGGAACGTATGAAGAAGGGTTGATATCTTGAGCCATACAGTCAAAATATAAAGTCATAAATCTGGATTGAGATTGAAGCTCGACCAACTTCTCGAAATTTTCAATTACTAATGGGTTCATAACTGTGCATCGAATTAGCAACCGGTAAGAGAAATTCTAAAAGCGATGTTTCAACGAAAGAATACCCGCTAGCACATCAAGACTCATCGTATGGGTCGGCTGCATGCAGCCCAAGGCAATACGCAAACAACTATATTGTATTCTTTCTAATTTTATAATGTGCGAGTTCGCGGCGGAGCGAGAGCAGAACTGACAATATCGTTGTTTGGTATAACCTTAGCAAGTTCCTGGGTGGGCACCCCACCAGGTTCCGGTAATCGTACGAAGAAAATTAATCCTCTGTTGGCATTTTCGTGTTAGATACCTAATATGACAAACCCAGGTGCATTTAAAGTCGAACCAGACCCAGAGATATTTAGCGACTAAAACCTGAGTAATCGCAAATATCGTATAATACCAATATAGTTCACTTACGTGAAATCATGAAGACTTATTGACCTTTTCGACCGCTAGGAGCGCCACTTCTGATTTTGTTCTACAGGACATTCGAAAAAGAATCACTTTTGACAATAAAATTACCCACATAGGTACACTGAAAAAATGCACATATTATTGTCAATTTTATAACGAGAATAACGTTCGCTAATGTATGAGGCAGTACATGGGTGACGTTTCACGGTTGGTACGTTTGTTTGTGTTATTGTTTTTGCAACCTCAAACCCAAATCGGAACCGAACACAAAATCTTAATGTCTGCAAAAAAATCAAGAGTCGTATTTCATTGTTGTGTTAAGGATGGCTATTCTCGCGATACTGGAGCAACCGATTGGATATTTGTTTTTCGCGCTTCCCCGATCGGGGTTCTATCCAAGTAGCGACCTGAACTGTAATCAGCTGATCACAACTGTCTCGAGGATTTTCTTATTATCGTGGAGATAAACCAATTGGTTTCTAATGACAAAACAGGTGACTAGTACATCTAATATGTTCTACATGTCAAGTGCTTATGAATAATATTCAAAAAAAGTGTAACTCGAATGAGTAAATTTCAAATTTTGAGTATGTGAAAATTTGTCATAAATGTTTTCTTTTTATTTTAAGAATTTTAAAATAAAAAAATATCGCATTATTACGCCATATTTACGCCAAGAAAGAAAGAGAAAGCTTAAAATAATAGTGTACACTGGGGTTGTTTTACGCGGTTGGTTGTACCGCATTTAAAAGATTAGATTCGATATATTTATACTAAACTTATTTGATACCGCGTACAAATAATCTTTCAAATCGAGTAAAAATAATCTGCGTTGTTGTAAAAATATCCCGTTGGAAAAACGGGAAAAAAACAACCCGCGTAACAAGCGACCCCAGTGTACATATATTCACCATTGTGGAAACAAGGAATTTACAAGTGAAAGTTCCACACGACTTTTAAAATGTACACGGGTAAAAATAAAATCTCGAAAATGGGTAAATCGACTCATGATTTCATGATTCGGATGTATTTTCATGGTATGAATATACACCATGAGCCATGACTCATGAAACCATGAGCCATTTGGTCGTAACGCACCATGTGTGTTACTATTTTCCTCACATCATGAGTTATTTGTCATAAAATTATGAGCTATCGGTTATGATATCATGACCCGTAAGGTCATGAAACCTAGCGTATGACTCATTGAAACGTGTATCCGAATTATGAAACTTTGTTTTGGCTCATGAAACCATGAGCTTAGCTAATGAATTCGGGAGCTAGACTGATGAAACCATGATCATAAAATCTGGCATTCGACTCATGAATCGGTGCATTCGATTTATAAAACCTCGCTTTGGTTCACGAAACCATAAACTTAACTCATGAACTCTGGAGCTAGACTCATGAAATCATGCCTTACGAGTTATGAAATCTAGCTCATGACTCATGAAATCGTATGTTAGATTTATGCAACCTTGTTCTGGCTCGTAAAACCAGGAATGTAGCCCATGAAATTATGATGTATGGGTCATAAAGTATAGCATGTGATTCAGAAATCAGGCCTTCGATCGATAAAACCATTATTTGAACGCATGAATTCATGAGCTAGACTTGTGAAATAATGATTTATCATGAAATATATAATATTAGACTCATGAAATCGCATATTTGATTTATAAGGCTGGTTGTTTTGAATTTTAAAATCATGATTTACTGCGGAACTGCGGAAAAATATGATTCATGTAACCAAGTTGGATTACTATGAAATTTGTCATGGTTTATGAAATCCCGTTTTGGTTTCTGAAGTCATGAATAAAATTTATTGAATTCAGAATGAAATTCCTAAAACTTGGAATGATACTAATAAAACAAAGAATTGATTTCATGACTTTGATATACCGGATTTTGATTCATGATTGTGGGTTATGGAAATCATAATCATCATGAACATGGCATGATTAAAAATTGTGAAAGTACAGTTTTTTTCCTCACTTAGTATAGTTTTTGTTAGTGGTAGTGGCAAAAAGATATACAAGTCACAGTCGAAAGCATTCTTCTCACGGTCAAAGCTATAAGGATTGTCATATCCAAAAAAGTAACAATGCGTTTGTTTTGTACATATTTAACTGCAAATTTATTAATGTTTTTTACAGTAAAACGGAAAGTAACACTCATTTCATTCTTCGTCAATTGATTTAAGGAGATCTTCAGTGCTCTTTGGGAGTTCTAAGATCGATGCAGATATTTTAAACAAATATGATTGCACAAACAGCCACAATGGTTTGCAATCCGGCGAGCGATTCAAAACATACGAGATTTGACGTTGATGGTTGCTCTAAACTGGTGGATTCGTTCGCATTATCGTTGGTAACCGTAACATCAAAAGCTCTATAATATAATAATAAAAAAACTGTTCACTCAGTTTGTTGACGCACATAGAAATCTTGAGGGGTTATACATTGTGTTAACAAAAATCAGCCTTTTAAAATCCGTTCCAGTTTGTTATTATAATATGAAACCTAATACTTGAAGTTACTTACTTTTTTTCTGTTAGCGTGGCGTGTATCCGTTTAGATCTCCAGTTCTCTGGTTCCCGTTGAGGATGTTCTTTTTTGATATGCCGTACGTAGAGAATATACGACCTACTGTTCGTATATTCTCTACCACAGTTGTTTTGACCGCACTTGAATGTACTGTGTTGAGATAAATTATGCGACCGGACACTTGTCATATGTTTCATCAACACTTTTACTCCCGGAAATCTCCTTTTGCACATAAAACACATTAATCCGCCTGCGGTATCCATCACGGCTCTTGAACTATTACGAAATACATCTGAATTTTAGGGGAACGGTTTGACAGCTGTGTGTTACGTTTTTAGCAGTCGTGAGTCATATTCATAAAAACGTTTTTCATAGCTCATGATATTTAGAGTTCAATCATTATATCATGAGTCATAACTCATGATTCCATGATTCCTTGCGACAGCGATGTGTAACGCTTGTACCAGCCATGAGTCATATTCATAAAAACGCTCTTAAAAGCTTATTCTCTATGGAGTTCAAATCACGCTATCTTGAGCCATAGATCATGATTCTATCGAAAAACAAGATTCATGATTTCATGACCTGGAAGGTCATGAAAACGAGAAAAGATTTTTACCCGTGTAAATATGGTCGAGATACAACCACATACTTAAGACATACGTAACACTGACAATTATTTGCTGGTACAAACATTTCAAACTAGTCGACAAAAAAATTATTACTCCGCTCTACTGGAGCTGTGTAAGTCTATGCAGCAATCTTCGAGCACGCTGGAAAAAGCATGCAGGTATATTGTTCGCATAAAGTACTCAAAATTCATTATTGAGGTTAAGAAAGTTTTAGTAATTTATTTCAAAACATTAGTTTTAGAAGATTTTTTCGTTACGGGTGTTTTGAGTATTGGACATTTTATGTTTAACCAAGCACAAACTAGCCATGTATTTTCTACTAATTGGTACAGAGCGGAAGATTGCGGGCTCGAATCTCAGTACAACCAGGTCATTCGTTGTTTAAGACAAGCATATTATATAGAAGATTCAACTAGAGACATTGTTGATGTAACCCTACACTAGCGCGTCGTCGCAGGTTTCTCCTTTTATCTTTTCTATTCCGGAATCACGTACGCATCCACTCATCCACCCCTAACATTATCACTTTGTGTTTGTTTGCATTGATCGATTGGTACCCTTGTTTGACGTTAAATTGATTCCTTTGGTTTCAACTAAGCGCGACTCTATATTATAAACAAGGACTCTGGGCAATTTAGGTGGACATGAGGTTTTCGTTGCGATTTTTTGATTTCAGAGTCATAGTTTCTTCTAAGTTGTTTCTTATAGCTAGACCTTCATGTATGTGCAAATGAAAATTAAGGTGATCCTAAAATCGGCGAAATAAAAATATTACTTTTTTATTTGCGGAAGTATCTTCGGCACAGTTGTAGATTAACTAATTTGGAGCAACAAAAAAAACTTTTTTGTAGCTATTAAATTGACCGAAATAGAGCAATTTTACGTGACTGGCTTAAAGCGGGTTCCAAAAAAACAGTTTTTGAGCTTTATTTTTTCAGTTCAAATTTAATAACAGAGTATTCTTCGGATGGCCTCAAGAGCTTAAAAAAAATTGTTATTGAACGTTTTATTGAAAAAATAAAAATTCTTTACCTATACAACATATCGACAATGTTTTTCCGTCAAAAATTGCGTATTTTGTGTCCTAAGGACAATGTCCTTACGTCAAATTGCTCTTAATCGGTAAATTTAATAGCTACACAAAAAAATTAACGAAGTTGCCAAAAATTAGTTGATTTACAATTTTGCCGAAGAATGTATACAATTATTCCTGCAAATAAAAAAGTTAATTATTTTGTCTCGTTGATTTTAGGGCCACCCTAATTTTAGGATAAGGACTAAGTATAAGAAACAACTTCTCAAAAGAAACTATTGCTTCAAAACCACAGAATTACATTGAAAAACTCGTGTCCGCCTAAATTGCGTTACTGTACCACTGTGCAATGAGTTCAGTTACCTTTTTCACCACAAGGGGGGGTGTTCCCTATGCGTCTTTTCGAAATTATATGGGAAATTCGGGAGTGAAATATATTGGTATTGTAAGATATTTGGTAATCGTTTTACCCGTTAATAGTAGCTGCAGCTGAGCTGGGTTATGCTTCTTAGAAAAAACGACCAGCTCAGTTTTCTCCGGAGAGAATTTGATATCCAGCTTAAGAGTCCTAGTAACTTGCCTTAGCGTGCATGCATTTGCAAGACATTCATCGATGTCCTTGAAGTAAAAATTATATAAGAGAGGGCTTAAAAGGACCCCGGGGGAAGACCCATATAACTAATTCTCGAGCAAAGCCGAGTTGAATTTCAGTAGAAAACAACGCTAAGTAATCGTTCGTCCCTTTGCCCCGGCGAAGGCCAAATTAAGTATCTGTAAATGAACCGTTTGTTTCGACCCAGTTGTCTAACCGTCAGAGGATCATTTTCTCCATTTATTTCCGGAGGCAAGAGAGCATAGCAATCGGTCTATAGGAATTGTGATCAGAGGCAGGTTTTCGGGGTTTTCGAATAGCAATGACTTTTTCCTCCCTCCAGTCGTGCGGAACAATGTTTAGATCAAGAAACTTGTTGAACAAGTTCAACAAGCGTCTTTTGTAAGTTGCATCTGTTCAATCCGCGCGGATGGAGGAATATATAACGAAACAAGGCATAGGTCTTTCCCATTCAAACTCGTTTGCAACGACTTTAATATTCAGGATCGGGGGGAGGTCGATTCTGAAAAAAGAATAGCACTTTTTGATCCCTAAGACTTGGTAAAAGCACCGCTCCGAGCCGCTCGGTGACATCGCCAAACTCTAAGCACCCATCACCACGAGCGTATTATCTTTTCATCCGTCAGTGCGTCTTTAACTGTCCTACAGATCAGACGTGTTTTCGGTTGCTTGTGGACTGGTCTTTGACTGCCTATAGCTTCAAAGTTTGTGTTTTGTCAGTGTGTCTTTTAAAGACTACCTGAAAGTTATTTCCCATCAGTCTTTCTCAAGACTACCTACTTTTGAATTCAACATTTGTTTTAACTTTTTTCGTATCACCTGAAATGGCAGGACGAAAAAAGAAACCACGCATCGCTGCGGGGAGGAAAAGAGAGGCATCTCTTTCTGGCACTTCGAGTGTCTGTAGTGACAATCCTTTTGATATTTTGCCTGAGAAGGAAGCTGGTGAAATGGAAGTTATTAGTAATGAAACTATACAAAATGTAAAATCTTTAAAAAAGGAGAAAGTTCCACCTATTGTGGTAACTATTTCTTCTGAATTCAATATTTTCAAAAAGGAACTTTCAACGTTTGTTTCTGACGTTGAGGCGAATGCCGCTTATTAGCCGACTCTATTAGGGGTCGTAATCGTCTTATTCAGTATTTAACTGAAAAGATGTATAATTTTCTTACATATGACACTAAGAGCGCCAAACCGTTCAAGGTCGTATAGAAAGGCCTCACCAACGATCAAACCGTTGATGAGATCAAACTTACTTTAACAGAATTACTTGACATAGCCCCTACCCAAGTAATTCTAATGAAACAAAAATCACGAGGCGAAAACAGTCAGCGAACTGGAATTTCCCTTGTTAATTATTTAATTCATTTTAACCGCAGTGAGGTTAATAACTAAAAAATTTTTGAAAAAGCACATGCTTTATATAACGTGCGTGTAAAATGGGAAGCTTATAGGAAGTATGGCGGAGGTGAAAAGCATATCACCCAATGCCGTATTTGCCAACATTATGGCCATGGTTCAAAGTTCTGTAACATGGACCAAAAATGCCTGATTTGTGGAGATTCTACTCACAAAAAGGACACATGTCCTGTGAAAGAGAGTAAAAATTTTCGCTGTGCGAATTGTAACGGCAACCATATGTCAAATTTTTATCAATGACCAGTCCGTTTAGCAATTGTAAAGGCAAGGCAAGGTAAACAAAATTCAATTTCCCAATCAAAACAAACTTCAAAACAAAATCCTCCAAGCGTACCAATAACGCCCACTTCTTCTACCCCTTTGCATACTCGTTTAACATATGCACAGGTTACAGGTAGTTCGAACATTCTACTGCCTAATGTTGGTAGTTCGAAAATGACCGTTAATATGGGTAAGCAAAACACGCTAGAAAATAATTGAACACCTATTACCCCAGCTAATATTACTACCGAAAATATTTTTTCTAATGTCAACTGCCTGGGGCCTATTACGGCTGGTAAAGTTTCTTTTCTGCAACAGGCAATGTTCGATCTCATGAACGCCATGAACTGCAACATGCAGGCAAAATCAATGTTTGAAGCCATTCAAATAGGTACAAATTTTACAATTAAAATTGTTTCTAATTTAAAATTTAGCAATGATTTTAAACAAACCGATCAAAATTTTAGATTGGAATGCTCGCTCATTGAAGGCCAATGAAAATGAGCTTTTTAATTTTTTAACAGTAAATAATGTGCATATTGCAATTATTACTGAAACATTCTTGAAACCTAACAGGAAATTAAAATATGATCCCAATTACGTGGTTCCGGCGGTGGAGTTGCAATTGTTATTCATCGCCGAATCAAACATCGTGATCTTCCCCATCTTAAGACGAAAGTTATTGAAACTTTGGGAATTGAAGTTCAAACTGAACTTGGGATTTTATTCATAGCCGCAGCCTATTTACCCTTCCAATGCACACGCGAGCACAAACATTATTTTAAAGGTGATTTACAAAAACTCAACGATTTCTGGTTCGAAATTTTTTATAATCGGCGATTTCAACGCTAAACATCGATCATGGAATAATTCTCAAAGTAATTCCAATGGTAAAATTTTATTCAATGATTGTTCTTCTATTTTGCCTCCGAATAGTCCTACATGCTTTTCTTCTGTAAGAAACCCTTCAACAATTGATTTGGTGCTAACAGATCAAAGTCATGTATGTAGTGATTTGATCACACATGCTGACTTTGATTCTGACCATCTTCCAATAACTTTTTCTTTATCACACGAATCAGTTTTAAACCCTATGAGCTCTGTTTTTAATTATAACAAGGCTAATTGGGAAAGATACAAAACTCATATTGAGAGAAATTTCAATAATGAGCTTGATTTGCAAAACGAAGTGAAAATTGATACCGCTTTGGAAGCATTGAAATGTGCAATTGTTGATGCCAGGAATTATTCTGTTCCATAGGCTCAAGTGAAATTTGATTCACCAATAATTGACGAAAATCTTCAACTTCTAATTCGTTTAAAAAATGTCCGCAGACGTCAATATCAACGTTCTCGTGACCCTGTTTATAAAACTATTTATAAAGATTTACAGAAAGAGATTAAACATAGATTTACTCTTCTGAGAAATCAAAATTTTGAGACTAAAATTGAAAAAATGAAACCATATACAAAACTCTTTTGGAAGCTGTCGAAGATTCTTAAGAAATCTGAAGGTTATTCCACTGAGGAGGCTCTTTTGGACATAGAAAAAGCATTCGACAGTGTTTGGCATAAAGGTTTGATTGCGAAATTGCAAACATTTAATTTTCCAATTTTCTTAATCAACATTTTAAAAAAATATCTTACTGATCGAACTCTGCAGGTTGTCTATCAGAATTCAAAATCTGATAGATTTCCTGTCAAAACAGGTGTGCCTCAAGGTTCAGTCTAGGGCCCAGTCTTGTACAACATATTCACTTCAGATCTTCCTGATTTGCCTCCAGAATGCACAAAGTCATTGTTCTGCGATGACACAAGCATTTCCGTAAAAGGAAAAAGCCTTCGTGTCATATGCAGTCGATTGCAGAAAAGTTTAGATATTTTTTTCTTCCTACTTGCAAAAGTGGAAAATCTCTCCCAATGCTTCTAAAACTCAAATGATAATTTTTCGCATAAGACTAGGGCTCCTTTCATCAAGTCAAACAATAATCACATTGTCAAGATGAATGGAGTTATTTTAAGTTGGTCTGACAAGGTTAAGTACTTGGGACTAATTTACGATGAAAAACTTATTTTCAAGGAGCACATTGAAAGTATACAAACAATGTGAATCAAATATACGAGATCTTTATATCTTCTTATTAATAGCAGTCCCAAACTTTGTTTAAAGAATAAATTTTTAAATTTCAAACAAATTTTAAGACCAGCAATGCTTTATGCTGTACCTATCTGGCCAAGTTGTTGTTTAACAAGGAAGGAAACGCTTCAAGAAATTCAGTATAAAATTCTGAAAATGATTTTGAAGCGTCCTCCTTGGTTTGGTTAACTCGAATTACATAGACTTACTGGTGTTGAAACATTAGCAGCTATGTCAAATAAAATTATTAACAATTTTCGACAAAAACCGTTGCAATCCTCAATTGCTACGATAAGCTCTCTTTATAGCCAATAAGTTAGCAAACTAACTAGTTGTAAGTTTACTTCCCTTTCTTAAAAAGTAGGTTTGAGTCCCTACGAATGATAAGTCCTAATTGCGAAAGCAAATAAATCCTAACAATTAAAATTACAATTTTTCTAACAGTGTTGAGAAGTCACCATTTGTGATTGGATAGTGTCCATTTTTGTAACATCATGCGATTTCAATGAGCGCCGGGCGGAAAAAATAAGCCATGAAAATTTGAAGTAGATCCGAGTTCATTTAATGGGTCCACAAAACGCTTATATTAAAAATAAACCTAAATTAATCCACCTAGCGGTCAGACCCAGCCTTTCTCATTCAATTTTTTATTTGTAAAAATAGATTTACATGAACGCTTCAATCCAATGTATGTATATTCACTCTTTAGGTTCTAAAATATTGATGTTGTTCTTTACAAATAAAAATGCAGTCAAGTCTGTCTGTCGGTCTGATCCATATAGGCCCGAAAACTATCGAACCGATCGACGTGAAAATTTGTATGTAGGGGTTTTTGGTGCCGATAAAGATTCCTATGATAGTTTGAGACCCCTCCCTCTTCTGGAAGGGAGGGGTCCCATACAAATGAAACCAAAATTTCTGAACAACTCAAGAGCAAACCAAGCAAATGAAACCGAATTTGGCATGTGGATGTTTTAAGGGGTAACTAATATGTCCATAATAGTTGGATGAAACACAAATTTGTGCACATCTCGAGGACTAATCAACCAAATGGAACAAAATTTGGCAGGTAAATGTTTTAGTGGTAACAATATGTACATAATGGTTTGAAACCCGACTCCCTCTTCTATAAGGGAGGGATCCCATGAAAATGAAACACAAATTTCGCACAGCTCAAGAACCAATCAAGAAAATACAACCAAATTTGGTATGTGAATGTTTTTAGAGGTAACAAATATGTCCATATGGTTTGAAGCCCCTCCCTCTTCTGGAAGTACATGTTTCTTTACAAATTTTTGCACATCTCGCGAACTAATCAACTAAATGGAACCATATTGGCAGGTGAATGTTTTTAGTGGTAACAAATATGTTCCATAATCGACCTCAGACAACATTTTGGATTGTAAGATGGCAACTTCCGGTTTCTGGAAAACAGCCGAAAATGGCCGATTTCCACCCAATATAATAATATCCGGATCTAGAATTTTACACAGGAGCTAAAATCGACCACAGATAGCATTTTAAATTCTAAGATGGCGACTTCTGGTTTCTGAAAACAGCAGAAAATGACCAAATACCACCCAATATGAGTTTTTTTTAACCAGTATGCCGTTCAAAATCCAGAAATTGTCTCCAAATTCCATTATGAAATCCAAAATGGCGACTTTCGGTGTCGGAAAAACAGCGGCAAATGACCAAATACCACCTAATATGGGTATTTCCGGAACCGTAATGATGCACTGGACCCACAAATCGACTTCAGACAACATTTTGAATTGTAAGATGGCAACTTTCGGTTTCTGGAAAACAGCCTGAAATGGACGATTCCCATTAAATATTAGTATTTCTGGAACCAGAAAGATGCACAGAAGCTGAAAATTGATCACAGACACAATCTTGAATTTTAAGATGGTGACTTCCGGTGTCTGGCAAACAGCCGGAAATGACCATATACCATTCAATATGAAAATTTTCGGAACCAGAATTACGCCCAGATGAAAGAAATTGAATTTACAGGCAATTTTTAAGTCCAAAATGACGACTTCCGGATTCTGAAAAACAGTCCAAAGTGACCAAATATCACCCAATATGAGTTTTTCTTTAACCAGTATCCTAAATACCATTTTGAAATCCAAGATGGCGACTACCGGTTTGTGAAAAACAGCCTAAAATAAACAAATACTATCCAATATGAGTATCTCTGGAACCAGAAAGATGCAAGAAGCTAACAATTGACGTCAGGCACCATTTTGAATTTCTAGATGGCAACTTATAGGCAACAATCGGAAATGACCGAATAATACTCAATATGGATATTTCCGTAAACGTGATGATGCATAGAAACCAAACATTGACCCTGGACACTATTTTGAATTTGAAGACGACCACTTCTAGTTTCTGGCAAACAACCAAAAATACCTCCCAATATGGGTATTTCCGGTGTCAGATTGATGCCAGAAAGACTGCTGATAATGACAGAATACCACTCAATATGAATATATTCAGAATTAAGGCGATGTACAGAAGCCAAAAGACGAGGATGTTGTCATTTCGATAAAACCAATCACTTCAAACGATTTGTTATTTGACTTTGATCATATCCTATGGCCGATTCGTCGTGCATTTGCAGACTTCAAACAAACCGCAAGGAATCAATGAACTTGGAACGTTGAAATAGTACGACACCACATTTAAATTATGTTGAGGCCACATTTGTCGATCAAAGCAGGTATAGTTTTAAATAGTCTTTGAATTTCTCTTCTTCCCATAACTTTTGAGCCACACATCAAATTGTTATTAAGTTTGTTATTTGTAAGTTTGAGAGATGACTCGTTCGTATGACACTAGTTATGTTCAAATAAGTCATGTAATCTTTGAGATAATTGACTTTCGTTGTTTTATTAACAATTTAATACATAACGGTTGCCTAAGTTCGATTATAATCAAATGAAATGGGAACGTGTAGGGCAGCCAAAGTTTGAAACCACGTGTTCAATCATAATTCATCAGTTAACCTTTAACTAGCCCGCTCATCTGATAATAATGATCAAATCGGTTGTGTAGTTTCTGAGATAATGAAGTTTCGTGATTTTCACAAGTCGGCACATTACAAATGAAGGTACAGTTCGATTACAGTAAAATTCAATAGGGTCTTCTGAAGCAGCTAGACCATTCATTTGACACTAATTTTGTGGAAATCGGGTCAGCCATCTCTGAGAAAAGTGAGTGAGTCCAAGTAGTCTTCGGAATATGTTCCTTTGCATAGCTGGATTTCACATTTTTAAACATAACAGGCAAAGTAATAGTCCGATTGCAAAACAAATCAATAGGGTCTTATGGGGCAATAAGACCTTCCATTTGACACTAATTTTATGAAAATCGGTTCAGCCATCTCTGAGAAACATGAGTGAGATTAAACAGTCTCCAGAACACGTTTCTTTTTATAACTTTTGAACCACAAGTTCAATCTTTATGAAATTCAAAAGTTAAAGGTTTTCTAGGTAGCCCGTTCTTTTGAGACCCATTTTGTTCAAATCGGTTGTGTAGTTTCTGAGATATTGATGTTTCATGATTTTCACATTTTTAAACATAACCTCAAAACTAAAAATCCGATTACAATAAAATTCAATAGGGTCTTATGGGGCAACAAGACCCTTTATTTGCAATTAATTTCATGAAAATCGGTACAGCCATCTCTGAGAAAAGTGAGTGAGAATAAAAATCTGCACATACACACACACACACACACACATACAGAAAATGCTCAGCTCGTCGAGCTGAATCGAGTGATATATGCCATTCGGCCCTTTGGAGTACTTTTATACTTTCGGTTTTGCAAGTGATTGCTATACCTTTCTAGGAGAGAGGCAAAAATAGATTATCATAAGAACTGTTGTTTTTTAAAATAGTTGTATATTTTGTGTCGAAATGCTCTTTAATTATAAAATCATACCATTAGGGATATTCACATATAACGTAACGCCAAATTATAGCAATTTCGAACACCTCCCACCCCTAAATAACGCAATTTTGCATGGGGCCTCGCGCAATGGAACTCATCGTTGAATATTCCCTTCTCCTTAGTACGTTACGTAATAAATGAATGACCTCTCATATTCGTTAGAGGTTTTGGAACTGCCATTCAGTGATTATATCCTTAATCGTACTTCATTGCAGCAACTTCGTGAAATGAATCGCCACAATCGGAGAACTTTTTGTTTTTTTTTTGTCGAGTTCTAGGCTGTAGCATATTGCTTATTGGTTCTCGGCCCGACTCGTGAGTGCCTTTTTGTAATAGTTCATAACAAGCCGGCCGAAATAACACCTGTCTGTCACTTGGACGCCGTTCCTCGGGAGGAGGACTTGTTTGAACTACCTTGGCAATTATGATTATATAGTCCTCTAGTCATTCGTCAACTATTTGTCTTCTAATCTAGTTATTATAAATGAACTCCATATAATTGATCATATCTTGTATTGATGCCCCTTACGTTAATAACTCACTTTCCTAACATGTCGTCTAAGTCCAGGGCATGTCAATACATTATTATTAAATGCAAAAAAACTGCACTGCAGTAAATATACATTCATTGCTTGAACGGTGACAATCATAAGTTAGTGAATACTAATGTTCATGTTGGTTCCTTTGTAATCCAATTGCAAATCGTCTTTCAAAATCCGCCATTGATTTGTATAACTGCTTTATTGCTGGCAAAAATACCAACTTAGAGCATTCCTAGCTTTGTCTTTTGAAAGGCGTACAGATTGAAGAGAAAAAATGAAATTAAAAGTATACCACAACTAGCTGTCCTACAAAGCCCTCTTGGTCTAAAGGTTCATTAAAAGTTACACTGTTGTTCTTCATGACAAGCATACAGTGGTCGCACCCTTGTATTTTCAGCTTTTGCTTTATCATCCAATATCCCAACATAACGCATGAAAACGGATTGCCTTAATCGTGTCATAGGATATTCTTTTAGATTTATTTTAGAGCATATAGTAAGCTCACATATCTCAGTATATATGTATCATATAACCAGATGATTGGTAAACCAATTGGTAGTAATTACCTTCATTACTCTGTTACTAGTTCTTTTCTTATAGCTTGTATTGCACCCTATAATAAACATAACTGCAAAACCAGATTTTATTTCATAAAACCTTATTCAAACATCAACGTCATAGTCGCATTTATTCTTAGTATTAATATGAGAAACATAACATTACAACCTGAAACAAGTGAAATTAATATTACCTTAAAATATTTTTAGAGTGTTAAATAACATTCATAGCTTAGTTTACTATTTATCTCGAATTTTTAGATTTAATGCTATAAAGGATTACTTACCACTTGGATACCTTGGATACATCAGAAAAACGTCGTAACTAATACCTATCTATTCGAAATCCATTTCCGAGTTGATCCCGCTCATGGGTCCTTCAATGTCGCTGTATCCCTCAAATTCCGAGTCTAGTATTGGACTACCGGTACTGTCCCAATCGGATTCGCTCGACATTTCATACTCTGATTCAACCATCGAATTGAACAATTCCTTTGACATCCTTTTTATATTTGTTTTAGTCAATGCCGCGTCCTCATTCTGTGCCGAACACGCATCATTATCGGACGTGTTTGGTGATCGCTTCGATAGAATATAAAACAAAAGACGCGTGAGCAAGTGTTGGCATTGTTTGCCTGGTCGAGTGAAGGTTCAAGGTCGCCCGCCTTTGTGCAACTGTTTCGCATCGTGGCTGTTTGCTGGTGCGTAAGCCAATTTGGCTGCTAAGTGATTTGTGCTACAGCAGTGGACGAGAATCTCTACACAAAGGAGGAAAAAGAAGAAGCCAACAGTTGACAGCGAGTTGTGTCGCTGTGCTGAGTGATCGCACACCCGGCTCGCTGCTGGTGGCTGTTTGGAGCTGCTGTATTGGTGCTGCTGGCGGTGACGGCTGCAGCTTATACCGTTCGGACAACCAACCCTGCTGAAAGGAGAAGTAAATAGGTACGTGTTCTGTCGGCGCTAGTGCGCTAGATTTAGCGCGATGGATGTAGATCCCTCGCCTCCCGTGCCACCATCCCCGAACCCCTCCGACCCTGTCCCTCCTGCCAACCCTTCCTCTGTTCATTCTCCAGTCCCCCCTCGCCCCAGGCTTTACCCGGACGGATCTCAGGGCAGTTTTACTGTTTTCTTTCGGCCAAAAGCAGGACCGAAATCGAAACCGTTAAACATCCTGCAGATTTCGAAAGACCTGACGGAGGGGTTCAAGGCCGTGACCGAAATCTCCAAGGTCAGACCCAACAAGCTCCGTGTCGTGGTCAGCGACCTGGAACAGGCCAACGCTATTGCTCGCTCCGAGCTTTTCACACGCGAGTATCGCGTTTATATACCCGCATGAGACGTGGAGATCGACGGTGTCATAACCGATTCGAGTCTGTCGGTCGAGTGTATCTTGGCAAGCGGTTTTGGCTGCTTCAAAAATGCTTTGTGTCACGACGTAAAAGTAAAGATCATAGATTGCAAGCAATTGCGGTCTGTGTCTCTTGTCAACGGCACAAAAGTGTACACTCCGTCAGACTCGTTTCGTGTTACATTTGCCGGATCGGCTCTCCCTAGCCACGTCTCGACCGATCGGGTTCGTCTGCCTGTGCGATTGTATGTACCCCGTGTTATGAATTGCACCAATTGCAAGCAGCTAGGCCACACAGCCGCCTACTGCTGCAATAAGGCACGATGTAGCAAGTGTGGAGAAACTCATGCGGACGATTCTTGCAGTGTAAATGCTGAAAAATGTATTCACTGCGGGGAAAACCAGCATGAGCTCTCCACATGCCCGGTGTACATGCAGCGCAGAGATAAAATCAAGCGGTCACTTAAGGAGCGTTCAAAGCGATCTTACGCTGAGATGCTGAAGAAGACCGTGACCACTTCTACCATAACATCGAACCCCTTTGATCTGTTGTCCTCTGATGAAACCGATTCTGACGATTCACCAGCGGGAACATCTTATGCCAATCCTGGGGCGTCTAGAAAAAGAAAAAATATTTCCTCTCCTAAACTTCCCCGAAAAGGTCCTAAGATAACCCAAAGTGAAATGAAAGTTACAAACAAACCAAACAGTGCTGCGGAAAAACCGAAGCAAACTCATCCTGGGCTTGCAAATTTAAAGTCCCAAAAGGAGTTCCCAGCACTGCCTTTTGCACACCCAGTTGATGAAACAAACTCTGGATTTGTGAAATTCTCTGACATTGTGGACTGGATCTTTGAAAATTTCAATATACCCGATCCAATTAAAGTTTTTCTTACAGCATTCCTCCCAACAGTTAGATCATTTTTGAAGCAGTTGACTTCCCAATGGCCCCTCCTTGCAGCGATTGTATCCTTCGATGCGTAATTCATCTGCGTATACGAAGGATTCTATCTCTGTCTTACAGTGGAATTGTAGAAGTATTTTACCAAAAATGGATTCATTTAAAGTTTTAATCAATAGAAACAAATGCGATGCATTTTCCCTTTGTGAAACTTGGCTTACTTCAAATATTGATCTCAACTTCCATGATTTTAATATTACTCGCCTTGATCGAGACACCCCATATGGAGGAGTACTTCTAGGGATTAAAAAGTGCTATTCTTTCTATCGTATTAACCTCCCCTCGATTCCAGGCATCGAAGTTGTCGCATGTCAAATGACAATACAAGGTAAAGAGCTTTGTATTGCCTCAATATATATTCCTCCCAGAGCACAGGTTTGGCAACGGTTGCTCTTTGATTTAATAGAACTTCTTCCCTCGCCACGTTTGATTTTGGGAGACTTCAACTCTCATGGTGTGGCTTGGGGTTCCCCCTACAATGATAACCGCGCCTCTTTAATCTATAACCTTTGCGATGACTTCGACATGACTATTTTGAACAACGGTGAAATGACACGTATCCCGAAACCTCCAGCGCGCCCAAGCGCTTTGGATCTATCCTTATGTTCGACGTCGCTACGGTTGGATTGCACATGGAAGGTAATCCTCGATCCCCACGGTAGCGACCATTTGCCTATTCTTATTTCAATTACTAACGGGTCAACCCGCATGCGACCAATTGACATTCCGTATGACCTCACACGGAATGTCGATTGGTAGTTATACGAGGAAATGATTTCAAAAGCGGTCGAGTCGATTCAATATCATCCACCACTTGAAGAATACAACCTCCTCGCGGGCTTGATCCTCGACGCCGCGTTGCAAGCCCAAACGAAGAAATATCCCGGCGTAACGATCAAAGAGCGGCCTCCAACTCCGTGGTGGGACCAAGAGTGCTCCGATGTCTACACGCAAAGATCCGACGCGTTTTTGGCCTTCCAGAAGGGAGGTATACCCGACGACTATATACGGTATTCGGAGCTTAATACCAAGCTTAAAAGCCTGGCTAAAGCAAAGAAACGCTGATATTGGCGTCGGTTCGTGAACGAGACGTCGAGAGAGACATCGATGAGCACTCTTTGGAACACAGCCCGAAGAATGCGGAATCGCGTAACGGTCAACGAAAGCGAGGAGTCTTCAAGTCGGTGGATATTTGATTTTGCCAGGAAAGTATGTCCGGACTCTGTTCCTGAGCAAAACTTTGTTCGCGATACGTCTCCGGGTCACGACGCGATAGAATCACCTTTTACGATGGCAGAATTTTCAGTTACCCTCCTGTCCTGTAACAATAACGCGCCTGGGTTAGATAGAATCGAATTCAACTTGTTGAAGAATCTACTCGGCAATGCCAAGAGGCGCTTGTTGAACTTGTTCAATAAGTTCCTGGAGCAAAACATTGTACCGCAGGATTGGAGGCAAGTGAAGGTGATCGCCATCCAAAAACCAAGGAAACCAGCTTCTGATCACAACTCTTATAGACCGATTGCAATGCTATCCTGTATCCGGAAATTGATGGAAAAAATGATACTCCGTCGTTTAGACCACTGGGTCGAATCAAATGGTCTACTATCAGAAACTCAATTTGGCTTCCGCCGTGCCAAAGGGACGAATTATTGTCTTGCGTTGCTTTCAACAGATATTCAGCTGGCGTACGCTCGCAAAGAACAAATGGCGTCTGCGTTCTTGGACATTAAGGGGGCTTTTGATTCCGTTTCTATTGACATTCTTTCGGGTAAACTTCACCGACAAGGATTTTCTCCAATTCTAAACAATTTTTTACACAATTTGCTGTCCGAAAAGCACATGCATTTTACGCACGGCGATTTGGCAACTTTTCGCATTAGCTACATGGGTCTTCCCAAGAACTCATGTTAAAGCCCCCTTCTTTACAACTTTTATGTAAATGACATCGACGAATGTCTGGCAAATTCATGCACGATAAGACAACTTGCAGACGACAGTGTAATCTCTGTTACAGGAGCCAAAGCTGCCGATTTGCAAGGACCATTGCAATATACCTTGGACAATTTGTCTGCTTGGGCTTTACAGCTAGGTATCGAATTCTCTCCGGAGAAGACTGAGATAGTAGTTTTTTCTAGGAAGCATGAACCTGCTCAGCTCCAAACACAATTAATGGGTAAAACGATTTCTCAGGTTTTGGTACACAAATATCTTGGTGTCTGGTTCGACTCTAAAGGCACCTGGGGTTGTCACGTTAGGTATCTGATGAAAAAATGTCAACAAAGAGTGAATTTTCTTCGTACAATAACCGGACAATGGTGGGGAGCCCACCCAGGAGACCTTATAAGGCTTTACCAAACAACGATATTGTCTGTCATTGAGTACGGATATTTCTGCTTCCGCTCCGCAGCAAACACACATTTGATCAAACTGGAGCGAATACAATATCGTTGTTTGCGTATCGCCTTGGGTTGCATGCAGTCGACCCATACGATGAGTTTGGAGGTCTTAGCTGGATTACTACCATTGAAAAACCGTTTCTGGACGTTGACATTGTATTTCAATCACATGTCCCAAAATATTAACCCTTCTTCGAATATTCCAAATCGTGTCAACTTATCAAATACTTCGGATTCTACTGTGTTTTTCGATACATCCATGATAGAAGAAGCTTGTGGAATCCCGGATCATTTACGCGTGCAGCAGATCCCTAATTTTTTTTTCCAATAAATATCGAAACATCAACTGCGACAATATGTTCTACACTGACGGATTACTTCTTGATGGGTCCACTGGCTTCGGTATTTTCAATAACAATCTAACCGTCTCCCATAAGCTCGATAATCCTGCTTCTGTTTACGTCGCAGAATTGGCTGCAATTAAGTACACCCTAGGGATTATCGAAAAAATGCCCACGGACCATTATTTCATCTTCACGGACAGTCTCAGTTCCATTGAAGCTCTCCGATCGATGAAAGATGTTAAGCACTCTCCGTAATTCCTGGGGAAAATACGGGAACATCTGAGTGCTTTATCCGAAAAATCTACTCAGATTACCTTAGCGTGGGTCCCTTCTCACTGCTCGATACCGGGCAATGAGAAAGCGGACTCTTTGGCTAAGGTGGGCGCAACAAACTGTGGAATTTATGAAAGACCAATTGCCTTTAATGAATTTTTCTCATTTGTACGTCAGAATACGATCATCAGTTGGCAAAATGCTTGGACCAGAGGGGAACTGGGAAGGTGGTTACATTCCATAATCCCCAAGGTGTCGACGAACCCGTGGTTCAAGGGGTTGGATGTAGGTCGGGATTTCATTTGCGTGATGTCCCGGCTTATGTCCAATCACTATAGATTTGACGCGCATCTCCGTCGTGTTGGGCAAGGAGAGAGTGGTGTCTGTGCCTGTGGTGAAGGTTATCACGACATAGAGCACGTTGTTTGGTCATGCCCTGTACACCGTGACGCCAGGTCTAAATTAATAGCTTCCCTGCAGGCCGAAGGTAGGCAGTCGGCTGTTCCTGTTCGTGATGTCTTGGCGAGCCGTGACCTATCCTACATGTCCCTTATATACGTTTTCCTGAAATCCATCCACGCCCCAGTTTAGTCCTATTCCCTTCCGCCTACATCCAACCTAACGACAAGAACACGTTAAGACCCCGGATCCGGAAACAGCGATCAGCCTCGCATGATACTCTCAAGGCCCGAGGGAGACAACCCAATATGCCAGTCCATAATATCTTGGCCCAGCAGCGGAACAAATCAAATATGCTGCTTACCTATGGCAATGAAAACCATCATACAGTAAACCAGTGCTTTTAATGCAAAATATTATAGCTTTAAGTTAGATTTAGTTTCAGCTCGTAGTCGGCAGCGAGTATAAAAAATTTGCTTTTAGTTATTAAGATACTTTAGAAAGTAAGCTACCAGATATAATTGGCGCCGTTAAACAATTAATTGTATTTATGCCGTTTCAAATAAATTATAGATGAACAAAAAAATTATACTTGAAAAAAAAATGCCGCGTCCTACCACACTTGTACTGGAATCTCACTTCTCACAATATCCTGACGTATACATGTTCGCCAAGTATAGGCTGGCCGTCCTTTCTTCTTCTTGTCATTAATTTTATACTCCAGAGCTGTGTTCAGTATGCCTGTATTCTCACTTCTTAGTATGTGTCCATAATAGTTGATTCTATTCAGATTTCATTATTTATCGTGTGACCGTCCAACCAACTAGGTGCTATGTGAGCATTATTGTCCTGTTGATTTGATTTCTGCTCCATCTCTAAATTGTCCGGGCTCATTTTCATTAATCTAGAGTTTCCCTCAACCCACGATTCATTTGGTTGACTTTGAGTTGCCTTACATCTTTCCAAACTATTTGAATTTGTCTGTTGTTTTGTCTGTTTCCGCTTACTAGCAGTTCTTCCTTGCTTAAGCTTCTTAACGTCAGCAGCATTTTGTTTTCCATGTTTCTCAGTGAATTTCTGTTGCTTTTCACGATCGTGGCTACTTCCGTAAGCTCACATATCTCAGTATATATGTATCATATAACCAGATGATTGGTAAACCAATTGGTAGTAATTACCTTCATTACTCTGTTACTAGTTCTTTTCTTATAGCTTGTATTGCACCCTATAATAAACATAACTGCAAAACCAGATTTTATTTCATAAAACCTTATTCAAACATCAACGTCATAGTCGCATTTATTCTTAGTATTAATATGAGAAACATAACATTACAACCTGAAACAAGTGAAATTAATATTACCTTAAAATATTTTTAGAGTGTTAAATAACATTCATAGCTTAGTTTACTATTTATCTCGAATTTTTAGATTTAATGCTATAAAGGATTACTTACCACTTGGATACCTTGGATACATCAGAAAAACGTCGTAACTAATACCTATCTATTCGAAATCCATTTCCGAGTTGATCCCGCTCATGGGTCCTTCAATGTCGCTGTATCCCTCAAATTCCGAGTCTAGTATTGGACTACCGGTACTGTCCCAATCGGATTCGCTCGACATTTCATACTCTGATTCAACCATCGAATTGAACAATTCCTTTGACATCCTTTTTATATTTGTTTTAGTCAATGCCGCGTCCTCATTCTGTGCCGAACACGCATCATTATCGGACGTGTTTGGTGATCGCTTCGATAGAATATAAAACAAAAGACGCGTGAGCAAGTGTTGGCATTGTTTGCCTGGTCGAGTGAAGGTTCAAGGTCGCCCGCCTTTGTGCAACTGTTTCGCATCGTGGCTGTTTGCTGGTGCGTAAGCCAATTTGGCTGCTAAGTGATTTGTGCTACAGCAGTGGACGAGAATCTCTACACAAAGGAGGAAAAAGAAGAAGCCAACAGTTGACAGCGAGTTGTGTCGCTGTGCTGAGTGATCGCACACCCGGCTCGCTGCTGGTGGCTGTTTGGAGCTGCTGTATTGGTGCTGCTGGCGGTGACGGCTGCAGCTTATACCGTTCGGACAACCAACCCTGCTGAAAGGAGAAGTAAATAGGTACGTGTTCTGTCGGCGCTAGTGCGCTAGATTTAGCGCGATGGATGTAGATCCCTCGCCTCCCGTGCCACCATCCCCGAACCCCTCCGACCCTGTCCCTCCTGCCAACCCTTCCTCTGTTCATTCTCCAGTCCCCCCTCGCCCCAGGCTTTACCCGGACGGATCTCAGGGCAGTTTTACTGTTTTCTTTCGGCCAAAAGCAGGACCGAAATCGAAACCGTTAAACATCCTGCAGATTTCGAAAGACCTGACGGAGGGGTTCAAGGCCGTGACCGAAATCTCCAAGGTCAGACCCAACAAGCTCCGTGTCGTGGTCAGCGACCTGGAACAGGCCAACGCTATTGCTCGCTCCGAGCTTTTCACACGCGAGTATCGCGTTTATATACCCGCATGAGACGTGGAGATCGACGGTGTCATAACCGATTCGAGTCTGTCGGTCGAGTGTATCTTGGCAAGCGGTTTTGGCTGCTTCAAAAATGCTTTGTGTCACGACGTAAAAGTAAAGATCATAGATTGCAAGCAATTGCGGTCTGTGTCTCTTGTCAACGGCACAAAAGTGTACACTCCGTCAGACTCGTTTCGTGTTACATTTGCCGGATCGGCTCTCCCTAGCCACGTCTCGACCGATCGGGTTCGTCTGCCTGTGCGATTGTATGTACCCCGTGTTATGAATTGCACCAATTGCAAGCAGCTAGGCCACACAGCCGCCTACTGCTGCAATAAGGCACGATGTAGCAAGTGTGGAGAAACTCATGCGGACGATTCTTGCAGTGTAAATGCTGAAAAATGTATTCACTGCGGGGAAAACCAGCATGAGCTCTCCACATGCCCGGTGTACATGCAGCGCAGAGATAAAATCAAGCGGTCACTTAAGGAGCGTTCAAAGCGATCTTACGCTGAGATGCTGAAGAAGACCGTGACCACTTCTACCATAACATCGAACCCCTTTGATCTGTTGTCCTCTGATGAAACCGATTCTGACGATTCACCAGCGGGAACATCTTATGCCAATCCTGGGGCGTCTAGAAAAAGAAAAAATATTTCCTCTCCTAAACTTCCCCGAAAAGGTCCTAAGATAACCCAAAGTGAAATGAAAGTTACAAACAAACCAAACAGTGCTGCGGAAAAACCGAAGCAAACTCATCCTGGGCTTGCAAATTTAAAGTCCCAAAAGGAGTTCCCAGCACTGCCTTTTGCACACCCAGTTGATGAAACAAACTCTGGATTTGTGAAATTCTCTGACATTGTGGACTGGATCTTTGAAAATTTCAATATACCCGATCCAATTAAAGTTTTTCTTACAGCATTCCTCCCAACAGTTAGATCAATTTTGAAGCAGTTGACTTCCCAATGGCCCCTCCTTGCAGCGATTGTATCCTTCGATGCGTAATTCATCTGCGTATACGAAGGATTCTATCTCTGTCTTACAGTGGAATTGTAGAAGTATTTTACCAAAAATGGATTCATTTAAAGTTTTAATCAATAGAAACAAATGCGATGCATTTTCCCTTTGTGAAACTTGGCTTACTTCAAATATTGATCTCAACTTCCATGATTTTAATATTACTCGCCTTGATCGAGACACCCCATATGGAGGAGTACTTCTAGGGATTAAAAAGTGCTATTCTTTCTATCGTATTAACCTCCCCTCGATTCCAGGCATCGAAGTTGTCGCATGTCAAATGACAATACAAGGTAAAGAGCTTTGTATTGCCTCAATATATATTCCTCCCAGAGCACAGGTTTGGCAACGGTTGCTCTTTGATTTAATAGAACTTCTTCCCTCGCCACGTTTGATTTTGGGAGACTTCAACTCTCATGGTGTGGCTTGGGGTTCCCCCTACAATGATAACCGCGCCTCTTTAATCTATAACCTTTGCGATGACTTCGACATGACTATTTTGAACAACGGTGAAATGACACGTATCCCGAAACCTCCAGCGCGCCCAAGCGCTTTGGATCTATCCTTATGTTCGACGTCGCTACGGTTGGATTGCACATGGAAGGTAATCCTCGATCCCCACGGTAGCGACCATTTGCCTATTCTTATTTCAATTACTAACGGGTCAACCCGCATGCGACCAATTGACATTCCGTATGACCTCACACGGAATGTCGATTGGTAGTTATACGAGGAAATGATTTCAAAAGCGGTCGAGTCGATTCAATATCATCCACCACTTGAAGAATACAACCTCCTCGCGGGCTTGATCCTCGACGCCGCGTTGCAAGCCCAAACGAAGAAATATCCCGGCGTAACGATCAAAGAGCGGCCTCCAACTCCGTGGTGGGACCAAGAGTGCTCCGATGTCTACACGCAAAGATCCGACGCGTTTTTGGCCTTCCAGAAGGGAGGTATACCCGACGACTATATACGGTATTCGGAGCTTAATACCAAGCTTAAAAGCCTGGCTAAAGCAAAGAAACGCGGATATTGGCGTCGGTTCGTGAACGAGACGTCGAGAGAGACATCGATGAGCACTCTTTGGAACACAGCCCGAAGAATGCGGAATCGCGTAACGGTCAACGAAAGCGAGGAGTCTTCAAGTCGGTGGATATTTGATTTTGCCAGGAAAGTATGTCCGGACTCTGTTCCTGAGCAAAACTTTGTTCGCGATACGTCTCCGGGTCACGACGCGATAGAATCACCTTTTACGATGGCAGAATTTTCAGTTACCCTCCTGTCCTGTAACAATAACGCGCCTGGGTTAGATAGAATCGAATTCAACTTGTTGAAGAATCTACTCGGCAATGCCAAGAGGCGCTTGTTGAACTTGTTCAATAAGTTCCTGGAGCAAAACATTGTACCGCAGGATTGGAGGCAAGTGAAGGTGATCGCCATCCAAAAACCAAGGAAACCAGCTTCTGATCACAACTCTTATAGACCGATTGCAATGCTATCCTGTATCCGGAAATTGATGGAAAAAATGATACTCCGTCGTTTAGACCACTGGGTCGAATCAAATGGTCTACTATCAGAAACTCAATTTGGCTTCCGCCGTGCCAAAGGGACGAATTATTGTCTTGCGTTGCTTTCAACAGATATTCAGCTGGCGTACGCTCGCAAAGAACAAATGGCGTCTGCGTTCTTGGACATTAAGGGGGCTTTTGATTCCGTTTCTATTGACATTCTTTCGGGTAAACTTCACCGACAAGGATTTTCTCCAATTCTAAACAATTTTTTACACAATTTGCTGTCCGAAAAGCACATGCATTTTACGCACGGCGATTTGGCAACTTTTCGCATTAGCTACATGGGTCTTCCCAAGAACTCATGTTAAAGCCCCCTTCTTTACAACTTTTATGTAAATGACATCGACGAATGTCTGGCAAATTCATGCACGATAAGACAACTTGCAGACGACAGTGTAATCTCTGTTACAGGAGCCAAAGCTGCCGATTTGCAAGGACCATTGCAATATACCTTGGACAATTTGTCTGCTTGGGCTTTACAGCTAGGTATCGAATTCTCTCCGGAGAAGACTGAGATAGTAGTTTTTTCTAGGAAGCATGAACCTGCTCAGCTCCAAACACAATTAATGGGTAAAACGATTTCTCAGGTTTTGGTACACAAATATCTTGGTGTCTGGTTCGACTCTAAAGGCACCTGGGGTTGTCACGTTAGGTATCTGATGAAAAAATGTCAACAAAGAGTGAATTTTCTTCGTACAATAACCGGACAATGGTGGGGAGCCCACCCAGGAGACCTTATAAGGCTTTACCAAACAACGATATTGTCTGTCATTGAGTACGGGTATTTCTGCTTCCGCTCCGCAGCAAACACACATTTGATCAAACTGGAGCGAATACAATATCGTTGTTTGCGTATCGCCTTGGGTTGCATGCAGTCGACCCATACGATGAGTTTGGAGGTCTTAGCTGGATTACTACCATTGAAAAACCGTTTCTGGACGTTGACATTGTATTTCAATCACATGTCCCAAAATATTAACCCTTCTTCGAATATTCCAAATCGTGTCAACTTATCAAATACTTCGGATTCTACTGTGTTTTTCGATACATCCATGATAGAAGAAGCTTGTGGAATCCCGGATCATTTACGCGTGCAGCAGATCCCTAATTTTTTTTTCCAATAAATATCGAAACATCAACTGCGACAATATGTTCTACACTGACGGATTACTTCTTGATGGGTCCACTGGCTTCGGTATTTTCAATAACAATCTAACCGTCTCCCATAAGCTCGATAATCCTGCTTCTGTTTACGTCGCAGAATTGGCTGCAATTAAGTACACCCTAGGGATTATCGAAAAAATGCCCACGGACCATTATTTCATCTTCACGGACAGTCTCAGTTCCATTGAAGCTCTCCGATCGATGAAAGATGTTAAGCACTCTCCGTAATTCCTGGGGAAAATACGGGAACATCTGAGTGCTTTATCCGAAAAATCTACTCAGATTACCTTAGCGTGGGTCCCTTCTCACTGCTCGATACCGGGCAATGAGAAAGCGGACTCTTTGGCTAAGGTGGGCGCAACAAACTGTGGAATTTATGAAAGACCAATTGCCTTTAATGAATTTTTCTCATTTGTACGTCAGAATACGATCATCAGTTGGCAAAATGCTTGGACCAGAGGGGAACTGGGAAGGTGGTTACATTCCATAATCCCCAAGGTGTCGACGAACCCGTGGTTCAAGGGGTTGGATGTAGGTCGGGATTTCATTTGCGTGATGTCCCGGCTTATGTCCAATCACTATAGATTTGACGCGCATCTCCGTCGTGTTGGGCAAGGAGAGAGTGGTGTCTGTGCCTGTGGTGAAGGTTATCACGACATAGAGCACGTTGTTTGGTCATGCCCTGTACACCGTGACAACGTTAGGTATCTGATGAAAAAATGTCAACAAAGAGTGAATTTTCTTCGTACAATAACCGGACAATGGTGGGGAGCCCACCCAGGAGACCTTATAAGGCTTTACCAAACAACGATATTGTCTGTCATTGAGTACGGGTATTTCTGCTTCCGCTCCGCAGCAAACACACATTTGATCAAACTGGAGCGAATACAATATCGTTGTTTGCGTATCGCCTTGGGTTGCATGCAGTCGACCCATACGATGAGTTTGGAGGTCTTAGCTGGATTACTACCATTGAAAAACCGTTTCTGGACGTTGACATTGTATTTCAATCACATGTCCCAAAATATTAACCCTTCTTCGAATATTCCAAATCGTGTCAACTTATCAAATACTTCGGATTCTACTGTGTTTTTCGATACATCCATGATAGAAGAAGCTTGTGGAATCCCGGATCATTTACGCGTGCAGCAGATCCCTAATTTTTTTTTCCAATAAATATCGAAACATCAACTGCGACAATATGTTCTACACTGACGGATTACTTCTTGATGGGTCCACTGGCTTCGGTATTTTCAATAACAATCTAACCGTCTCCCATAAGCTCGATAATCCTGCTTCTGTTTACGTCGCAGAATTGGCTGCAATTAAGTACACCCTAGGGATTATCGAAAAAATGCCCACGGACCATTATTTCATCTTCACGGACAGTCTCAGTTCCATTGAAGCTCTCCGATCGATGAAAGATGTTAAGCACTCTCCGTAATTCCTGGGGAAAATACGGGAACATCTGAGTGCTTTATCCGAAAAATCTACTCAGATTACCTTAGCGTGGGTCCCTTCTCACTGCTCGATACCGGGCAATGAGAAAGCGGACTCTTTGGCTAAGGTGGGCGCAACAAACTGTGGAATTTATGAAAGACCAATTGCCTTTAATGAATTTTTCTCATTTGTACGTCAGAATACGATCATCAGTTGGCAAAATGCTTGGACCAGAGGGGAACTGGGAAGGTGGTTACATTCCATAATCCCCAAGGTGTCGACGAACCCGTGGTTCAAGGGGTTGGATGTAGGTCGGGATTTCATTTGCGTGATGTCCCGGCTTATGTCCAATCACTATAGATTTGACGCGCATCTCCGTCGTGTTGGGCAAGGAGAGAGTGGTGTCTGTGCCTGTGGTGAAGGTTATCACGACATAGAGCACGTTGTTTGGTCATGCCCTGTACACCGTGACGCCAGGTCTAAATTAATAGCTTCCCTGCAGGCCGAAGGTAGGCAGTCGGCTGTTCCTGTTCGTGATGTCTTGGCGAGCCGTGACCTATCCTACATGTCCCTTATATACGTTTTCCTGAAATCCATCCACGCCCCAGTTTAGTCCTATTCCCTTCCGCCTACATCCAACCTAACGACAAGAACACGTTAAGACCCCGGATCCGGAAACAGCGATCAGCCTCGCATGATACTCTCAAGGCCCGAGGGAGACAACCCAATATGCCAGTCCATAATATCTTGGCCCAGCAGCGGAACAAATCAAATATGCTGCTTACCTATGGCAATGAAAACCATCATACAGTAAACCAGTGCTTTTAATGCAAAATATTATAGCTTTAAGTTAGATTTAGTTTCAGCTCGTAGTCGGCAGCGAGTATAAAAAATTTGCTTTTAGTTATTAAGATACTTTAGAAAGTAAGCTACCAGATATAATTGGCGCCGTTAAACAATTAATTGTATTTATGCCGTTTCAAATAAATTATAGATGAACAAAAAAATTATACTTGAAAAAAAAATGCCGCGTCCTACCACACTTGTACTGGAATCTCACTTCTCACAATATCCTGACGTATACATGTTCGCCAAGTATAGGCTGGCCGTCCTTTCTTCTTCTTGTCATTAATTTTATACTCCAGAGCTGTGTTCAGTATGCCTGTATTCTCACTTCTTAGTATGTGTCCATAATAGTTGATTCTATTCAGATTTCATTATTTATCGTGTGACCGTCCAACCAACTAGGTGCTATGTGAGCATTATTGTCCTGTTGATTTGATTTCTGCTCCATCTCTAAATTGTCCGGGCTCATTTTCATTAATCTAGAGTTTCCCTCAACCCACGATTCATTTGGTTGACTTTGAGTTGCCTTACATCTTTCCAAACTATTTGAATTTGTCTGTTGTTTTGTCTGTTTCCGCTTACTAGCAGTTCTTCCTTGCTTAAGCTTCTTAACGTCAGCAGCATTTTGTTTTCCATGTTTCTCAGTGAATTTCTGTTGCTTTTCACGATCGTGGCTACTTCCATGGAATACGTTACCACTGGAGTGATCGTGCAATGGTATAATCTTTTAATGGTTTCCCAATCCAATGGATGATCTTTTAAAAACGCACAAATCGAGTAGAAGGCTTTGTATGTTTTTTCAATGCGTTCGGCCGTTGTTGCCTTTCGTGTAAGGCTACTCGTGATAAAAGCGCCTAGATATCGCAGTATGGTGACCAGAGGCAGTGTGTATTTGCCTATACATATCGTTGATTGGTGTGTCGTATTATTTGTCGCGAAAGGGTCACGTATCAGTACTTTGGTTTTTTGCGTGCTTATTTCAAGCCCTATTGAATACAACAGTGGTTCAATCACATCAAGCAATCTTGCCACGTCATCCTCTTGTTCGCAGATGAACAGCAGGTCGTCGGCATATCCCAATATGCACGGAAGTTGTATTGTGCCTACGTGAGCTAACTTCAGTTCCGGAATAACCGGACCGATTGCAGCACATGATGCAACAATAGAATAAACAGTTGTGGGCAGAGAGGGCAGCCTTGTTTGACGCCTCTAGTTTTCTGCGAGGTGCCAGTTCTCTGGCCGAACCATTAATGGAGGTTATCTCCCTCAAGCATCCAGTTACTATTCTCCTAATAAGTGCCTTTGAAACTCCCATATCGGACAATATCACCGCCATCTTCGAGGTATCTATCCTGTCGAATGCCTGTTTTAGATCAAGGGACACCAAAACTATTTTCTTCCCTTTCCTCCATTTTTCGTCCATAATACGCCGCAACACGAATATTTGGTCTGGGGCACTGCGCTTATGTTGAAAGGCCATTTGGTAACCTGGAAGAGGCGGTACTTGCTGCCTTAGCCTGTTGAGTAATAGTTTGGCGTATATTTTATATGTGCTTGTGCAAAGTATGGTACACCTGTAGTCGTCTACATTTTTTGGATACGGAATCTTCGGGATTGGCACTTGGACAGTTTCACTCCATTCTTTGGGAACTATATTGGTTTTGAAAATTTGTATCATCAAGTCTGTAATCTCTTGCAGAAGCTGTTCAGAGCCGTACTTCAGAAATTCGTTTTGTAAGTTGTCTAGTCCTGGAGCACTGTTGTTCCTCGATGTCATGATAATTTCGGCAATTTCATGTGCTGTTGGTACCGGTCCTGCTTCTCGATAGTCGTTTTCCACTTCGTACTGCGTATTTATGTCATGTTGGACATGCGTAAGCGAGTGAAGTTTTTGTTCCCATTTTTGTATACTAATGTACTGCGCCTTCCTTGTCTGTTTATTTCTTTTATATCGCTTGATGAATCTAAACGTTTGAGTCATTTGTTCCAGGCTGTTTTCTTTCTCGATGCTATTTAAAAACCCATCCACCTTTTCGTTAAAATGCTGATCGTAAGCTTTACGCTTCTCTATCCTCGCTTCCGCCGCTGCCTTTTTCAACAACACGTTGTCTCTCTCTGCTAGCCTCTTTTGTTGAGCCATCGTGTACTTCCTTGACGCTATCTTCCTTCTTGGGGTAGGAGGTGATGCTGGTGTGGTTAATATTGCGTTCGCCGCATCCGTCACCGCTAGTTTTATTCTTTTCCACCTGCTTTGAATGTTTTTATTGTCCCCTTCTATTTCACTGTATTTTCTTAGATTCTTGTCAATACTATTCTGGAAACGTTTTCTTTTCTCCTCATCCACTCTCAAAGCTTCAACATTGTATCTTCTTTTTCTGGTATTGTCATTTGCCATATCGTTGGTGTATCGCTGTGTTAAATTTTCAGGAGTCGAATTTCTTCTCATGATGCATACAACCATGTTATGGTCGCACCGGAGTTGCGGTTGAAAGAAGGCCTTTATCCTGGGAATCTTCATAAAGCTCATTTCGGTCATTATTATATGATCTAGCTGTGATAGACTTCTGCCATTAGTCCATGTTACCTTCACTGAAGGCGACTCGCTAAAAGTTAGATAGTTTTTCAGCCGGAATCCATGCATGAAGTTTTTCAATTGCAGGCCATTTTCATTACAGACATTATGGTGGAGGTTTTTTCCAATGTACTGTCTGTCCTCATCCACGAGGTCTTGAGTGCCTATGTGTGCGTTCATGTCTCCAGCAATAACTACATTATTCCTTAAGCGCTTAGGCAGGCCAATCAAAAACCTAGCGATAAGGTTAAACTGTTCACTTCCTCTCCACTTTTTCGCCACACGCCTCTCCCAGATAGGAACACGAATTGTCGCTGATTCGTCTGAATTGGCCCTCCTTATACACATTTTTGGCCACCAGAATCGCGGTACCACCTCCGATACGGTCCCTAACTTCCTTGTTCGAGTTGGTGTTGAACCTCATATAATTTTTTGACTCCAGAGAGCATTGAGCTAAACGTGTTTCCTGAAGGGCAACTATTGAGAAACCTTGCATGGCGAAGAAATCATCCATCGCTACTCGTTTTGATTCCTCTGAGCACCCTCTACCATTCCAGCTCACAATATGAAACGGAGCCTTATTATTCTCTGCCAATCCTTGCATACTCCTCCCACAGCTCATATCCGAGGTGTCAGTCAGCTGCGAGACGTTAGTGCTCAATTTCTTTTGCATGTTTGTTATACGGCTGACCGGCATCTGTATTTGTGATTCGTTTGCAGAATTGTGCGCAGTGTGCGTCTGACTTGGCATATGCAATCTTTGTACTACGCTATCGTAGTGACTACGAATTATCCTCATCGCGTTTCTTCCACCTATCCTATATGCAATTCTCAACACTGCCGCTGCGCTTGCACTACGATTAAACTGGATCATCGATCCTAGCTCGTGATAGACGTCAATTCTTCTATTAAATATTGCTGCCACTGCCGCAATTGTCTCCTGTCCCCCCAGTAATTTGTTTCCGCCAGTCTCCTTAGAAATCCTTCGATCCTTGTTTCTGCATTATGACCCAAATGTTTCATTTTGCTGGTTGTGTCTTCCAACGAGATTCGGAAAGTCTCCATACGTTTTCTTATATAGTCCACAACCTGACGCCTGAGCTGCGATATTTGAGTGGTATGCTCCTTCGAGCCAATTTCCGTATGATAGTACTGATCTATCAAGGCTGAAAAAAGGCAATGCCCGTCTCCTGGAATTTTTTTCACCAACACTACTCCTTCATCACAGTTTATTTGTTCCATTTTATCACTTATGTACTTACATACAACCATAGAAGTTCAACTGGACTTTAACACCTACTAATTAGTCTAGAACTTAAGCGATGAATAATATAACAATAAGCATAAATATACATATATTATATAACACATGAAGTAATATATAAGTAATATAAGTAATAACCATAATTATAAATAAATATATAAATATAAGAAATATGTAAATATGTATGTATATGTAAAAAGAAATAGATAGATGTAACAGTATATGGGTCATTCCATGTCAAGTGTCCGAGGAAATGCATCGACCATCTCCGATTACGATCAAAATTTGTGAGTCGATGTATTTTGGGCCGGAACTTATAAGTACAAAGTGTTGTACCGATTGGTGGACCCCTCGGCCAATGGGACTGCCTCCACTTTTTGCGAATTTAGCAAAACACCTTTTTTATTTTGTGAATATCTCGGGGCCCTGAAGAGCTACAGGTGATGATGACATATCATTTTGAAGGGTTTTAGATGTAGAATCGAACTACGTGATAAATTTTTTTCTGCAGTGTTGCCAACATTGCATTTTTTTCGATTCAAAATTTAATTTGCAATTTCCTCAAAATACCCCCCCTTCGATTTTGATTTTGACCACGCCAATGTGTTTAGCAGACGATTTTACATAGGAATCACTTATCAGCAAAAAACAAAATGTAGCGTTCCAGAGATACAGCATTTTCAAAATTGCAAGTTTTTGGATTTTGTCTACGCACGAAAGCGCTTCTACATAAATTGCTGCTATCTTAACGGTATCTTAGCAGGCGTTTGTGTAATCAAAGAGTTGTTCCTTAGAGGAGCTTCTGTTAATGAGGTAACGCAAAAAATCCCGTTCTAGAATCATTTTCACGAAAAGTTACAGGAAAGTTTTAGTTACACTTTTCTCATGAATCTTCATTTTATTGGTTCATCACATTGTAGAAATCATCCTCTCTCAATATAAAACCGTTTCCTAACAGGCGAATGGTCATGTTTTTTCCTGATTTAAGGTTTGCTATGATTTCAAAATTGTGAACAATGTGTCTAATAACGGGTGCAGTCATTTCATTCTTGAAGATGGTGTGTTTAATTGGATTGTATTTAAAACAAATTTGTGTCGCTGGAAAACGGTATTGGTTATCACAGCAGCTTACGCGATGAGATTTACTAGCTACTAAGGAAGCATGCATAAATGACGTATTTTTTTTTTTATTTCACCCCCTTCCCCGTCTCCCACCGTAGCATTTCGTCACAAAGTCAGACCCTATAGATAATTACGTAGCATTATAACAAACTCCACACCACCACCCCCCTCCACCCTCACCCCACCCCAAAGATTTTTTTTGCAAATTTTATTACTAAAACATACATTGTATCATGAATGAATAAGACAAGACAAAGAATTATAAATGACCATAAACAAACAAAGCCGTGAAAATAAACAATTAGAATAAATCCAAACTTTTTAATTTCATATTTGCTACGTTTGCTACGTAGCTTGGCTTGACCTCCTAGCCTCTCCCTCGTCAAATTTCGTCACAAAACTGCTAGTCGTTGCATGTTCGAGTCCCGGCTCGGGAGAAGACTGTTATTATCAGTAGGAATCAAAGGCTGCGAAGCCTGTGTCAAATAAACAGAACAGAAAAAGCCACCTCCTTAGAGTCGAAAAAAGGTAAATTTAATAATTTATCCTTAATATTAAGTAAGAGCAATAAGTGTTGTTGTCTGGTCCCGTTTACGTGTCCGTTCTATCAGTGTTGTATTGTGAAGCTCTTACGTTAGCACTGCTCATATAAATACTAGAATAAAAATAATAAAAATAATAAAAAAAATAAAAAAAATTAAAATAATAAAAATAAAAAAAATAATAAAAAATAATAAAAATAATAAAAATAATAAAAATATTAAAAATAATAGAAATAATAAAAATAATAAAAATAATAAATATAATAAAAATAATAAAAATAATAAAAATAATAAAAATAATACAAATAACAATAACAATAACAAAAGCAATAGCAATAGCAATAGCAATAACAATAATAATTATATTTATAATTATAATAATTATAATAACTTGGTTGTGTATCGTCAACCAGTACGGACGTGTTTTAATTAGCTCTCGGCCACGCGCGAATTTAAGTTTTTGTTTTTTGTTTACATTCTTTTTTCGCTTGTAGGTGCTTTTGTGCCAGTAAGTCAACTCAAGCTCCGCGCGAGTAAGTTTGTGCGTTATTTACACTTTTTTTGTAAACATGACATCGTTAGTTAGTGGAAACTGTGTGGTGTGCGGTTTTGGGTCTTCGGACAACCGGAACTTATGGAAGTGTGAGGGGTGTTCCCTACGATTCCATGCCGCGTGCGCAGGTGTTCAACGAAACAAGGAAGACCAGATTAGGTCCTACATGATGCCAGCCTGCAATGATTGCCAGGAGCGAATCGCGATGGAATTAAATTTTCGTCACCTGGTACACCAGCAGGCTCTTCTTGCTGACTTAGTTAAAAAGCATAGCGACGCAATACACAAATCGACGTCGACATTGCAGAAAATTGGAATCGTTCAAGAGGCACTCGAACGACAAGAAACTCTATTCGATGAACTAAAACAGGAGCTTTCGTCTGTTAAAAAAGTGAACTCTCCTACAAAAGTAGTGAGACAAATCAATAACCACGTGACGACACTTTTCGACGATGCTATAACTCCCGCTAAAGTTAACATGACTGAGTCGCTTGGGATACTTAGCAACTCGATTACAAATAAGCTGACCAGTCATATTGATGAAATAACTAATAAAGTCGACGAACAGCTTGAAGCTGTTAATGAAAATTTGATCGATGTGGCCACTTCTAAGACTCAATGTAGTGTTCCTGAAATCTTGGAAGAATTTCGAATAATTAGCAGCAGAATTTCTGAGTACACGCCAAGAATGATGCCCATCGAAAACAGCATTGGCTATCCAAGTGTGGCAGAGGAAATAACTATGGCCGGCCAGCCTTCAAATGATCTTCCAAACAGTGGATGGCGTTTCCTTGGCTCGAGAAAAGTTTGGAAACAGGACTGGACAGCGTACGATACAAAATTACACCGTATTATGCAGCAGCAAAAACAAGCTGACAAAGCAAGAAAACGGAGGGCCAGAAGACGAAATCATTATAGGCGAAAAATTACAACAGAAACAACAACCCTAGGCATAACCATATCATTCACAACAACAACAACGATAATAACAACAACTTTGTCAATAACAATAGAAATAACTACAACAGCAATTACTACAATAATAATAACAATTCCAACAACAACCGCAACAATAAGAACTACTTCAACAATAACAACAACAATCAGAACCAGAATCGCAACCTCAACTTTAACAGAAATCTCGATAATAACCATCATAGTACCAATCGAAACAACTACAACTTCAACACCAATAGTAACCGTAGATATACCAACCGTCACGTCAACAACAGTTTTTGGAATAATAACAATAGCCCCAACTATAACATGGCCAACAGGCAACAGAATAACGTCACCAACTCCTACAATAATCAACAACACACCAACTCTAATCGTTTCCATGCAAATCAATTGTTACCACCTGACAGAGTGCTTCTTGCAGCAGCGAAAGACCGATTCTCCAGACCTCAATCTAACTTCATTCCTACGATTCAATTTCAAAGAGGCGAAACTCTTAACCCATACCCGGCGAACGACGAGTTTTCACTTTCTCAACCCCAGATGATCAGCGATCCTGCACACCTTCCTACTTCACAATGCATTGCGTGCTCATCTAGGCACTCGTGTCTTCAACGCAATTGACTCACTCATCAGAGGACCGTTGCTGGTGATAATTTTGTTCAACCTAGAGATGTAGGAAATGACGCGACCTGCTCTGCTCTGGTAAACACTTCTGTTAATAATGACTCTCATTCTTTAGCTTCTACACTCGAACACCCCACCACTACCGAGATCTCTGTATATTGCCAAAATTTTAACCGCTGCGGTTGATTGCGGTGTCAGTAGACTTTAATTCAGCGCTTATCGACACCATTCAGTTTAAAGAGTTCGAACATGTTTGGGTGAAAGCAGAACTAGCAGGAGAGACACACGTATTTGTCTCTGTCTATTTCCCTCCAAATAATGCGCGGAATGAAATCTTTGAAAAGTTTCTTCATGTTGTTGAAAATATTGCATCTAAGCTGTTACCTGAAGTAAAACTCCACATATACGGTGATTTCAACCAACGCAACCTTGATTTTATTCCGGACATCGATAACCATAGCATTTTACTTCCTATTATTGGCGAAAATGAAACGCTGCAACTTCTTTTTGATAAAACCTCTAGTCTTGGTCTTAATCAAATAAATCATGTGAAAAATGGACAAAATTGTTATCTAGATCTGTTAATGTCCAACATTAGTGAAGACTTTTGTGTGACGAATTCATTACAACCATTATGGAAGAACGAAGTTTATCATACAGCAATAGAGTTTTCTTTATTTGTGCATGTGAATAAAAGACCTGATGAATATGAATTCGAAGATGTTTTTGACTTTCAGTCAGCAAACTATGATGAATTAAAACATAAACTAAATAGTATCAACTGGCAAGATGTATTGTTTGAAGACGGAAACGTCGATTCGGCTATAGAAAATTTTTATAACATATTATCTGATTTATTTATTAGCGAAATACCATTGAAAAGAATAAGACGTCATGGCAATTCCAAATACCCAGTCTGGTACAATAGACAAATTAAAAACTCAAAAAACAAAAAACAAAAAGCACATAAAAAATACAAAACTCATAAAAATCGTGATGCTTTAACAACTTATCTTAACATTTGCGGCGAATTAAACGATGCCATTAGTAACGCGTTTGAAGAGTTCACATTAAAGACTGAGCTTGAAATCAAATCCTGTCCAGAAATTTTTTTCAAATATGTTAAATCAAAGTTAAAATCTGAAAATTTTCCTTCAAAAATGCAACTGCATGACAAAGTTGAAGAGAACCCGGCATACATCTTTGATCTATTTGCTGATTTTTTTTCAACAAAATTATACAACTTTCTCCGAATCTGATCGTGACTATACATTCTTCACCAACTTTCCTGAGTTTCCCAACTATTTCAATATTGAACATGTCAGCGCACGCGAAATTGAAGGTACTTTAAAAGCTCTGGATGCGTCTAAAGGTCCGGGACCAGACGGAATTCCGCCAGCATTCATGAAACATTTAGCTAAAGAGCTAACTTCCCCACTGTTCTTGATTTTCAATATGTCGCTGGAATCCGGTTGCTTCCCGAAATTCTGGAAAAACTCATATCTAGTGCCTGTGTTCAAATCTGGTAAAAAAACCGACATTAGCAACTATCGAGGCATAGCCATTCTTTCCTGTATACCTAAGCTTCTTGAAGCAATAATAAACAAAAAGTTATTCCACCAAATAAAAAATAGAATTACCCCAACGCAACACGGTTTTTTCAAAGGGCGCTCAACAACAACTAACTTACTCGAGTTTATTAACTTCTCTTTGAACGCAATGGATAAAGGTAATTATGTTGAAACCTTATATACTGACTTCAGTAAAGCTTTCGATCGCATTGATATACCCCTGCTTCTCTTCAAGTTACGAAAAATTGGAATTCATCCACAATTACTCAAATGGATTGAATCGTATTTGACAGATCGTCAACAAACAGTCAAATTTAAAGGTAGAATATCGAAACCTATTCAGGTAACCTCAGGAGTTCCTCAAGGCTCTCACTTGGGCCCTCACTATTTATATTATTTGTAAACGACATTTCCTTTATTCTAAAACATGTAAAAATTTATATTTATGCCGACGATATTAAACTTTTCATTGAAATTAAAAACGCTGATGATGTAAATATTTTTCGTAACGAGATAAAATATTTTTACATTTGGTGTAAAAAAAGCCTTCTTCAGCTAAACGTTAAAAAATGTAGTTCGATGGCTTTTGGCAGAAAAAGAAACATGCCAAGCAATATGATTTCCTTAGGAGATCAGGAAGTAGAGAAAAGTGAACGAGTTAGGGACCTAGGAGTCATACTCGACTCAAAATTAACATTCACTGATCACTACAATACAATTATTAATAAGGCTAGTAACATGCTCAGTTTTATAAAACGTTTCTGCTATAATTTCCAAGATCCATACACAATGAAAACACTTTATAATTCCTATGTCAGGTCACTTTTAGAATACTGTAGCATTGTATGGTCTCCGTTTTCTGCAACATATGTAAACAGAATAGAATCAGTGCAAAAACAATTCCTGTTATATGCACTTCGTAATCTACGATGGACGTCATTCCCCTACCATCATATGACGAACGCTGCAGACTTATTGACATCTCAATCTTTATGTACCTTCTAGAAATTTACGAACTCGGACTTTGTTTTCTTTAAATCATCAACGAAACAATTATGCTAAATACGGGCCAATTAATCAAATGATGTTAGTGTATAACCAACACTGTGAAACAATTGACTTTTCTATGTCGAGAACTAAATTAAAACAATATTTCAACTCAACGCGCAATTTAAATCGATAGAAAACATTCATTGTAATAATCCGTCAAGTGAAGAAATTATTATTCAGTTATGTATAAACTCTTTTTTTTTGCTCCCACTAGTATAAATAGCATATAGCATGTAAGTTAGTTTTAAACATATGTAGTCTACTTTTGTTTGACGAAATAAATAAATAAATAAATATAGGTTATAATAATAGTAACAATGATAGTAATAATAATAGTAATAACAATAGTAATAATAATAGTAATAATAATAATTATAATACTAAAAATGATATTAATTCTATACAAAAAGTTCTTAATAATTTTAGTAAGTGTTAATGAATAATTTAAGTTAAGTTGGTAAGTTTGAAATATCTATTCCGATGGCCCACGTAGGAGTCTACGTGATTTAAGTAACATTAAAAGTCGTGCAAATCAAAATCCTCGCGTAAATAAGATAATAGTTTGTTTCGTTAGCTAATACGATTGACCTATCTGCCTATAATCGCATACCAGTCCCATATGGATTTTCATCGTTTTTGAGTTAAATATCAGATTCTATCTATTTCTTGCTCTACTATCGATCAAGGAAACGAAAAAGTATGTTTTATTTGAAAAGGTCAGAAAAAATGTCTGGTTAAATTGTCCCATCTTAAAAATAATCGCATATCAGTCCCACCAAATTTTTTTCCTGAGTATGGCCATATTTTTTTTTATCAATCCATATAACAAATACTTGGTGCTGTTTTTCAAGCTTTTTAATGTTAAAAAATCATCAAATCTATTAAATAAAAATAAGTTGGTGTCTGTATAACGGCGTTTCACTCGAAGTAGAATCGACGGATTTTAAAGATTCTTTTTGTGTTTGTTTTGTCTTCATCTTCGACGAGTTAATAGGCCATAAAAATAACAATAATCAACTGATAAAGTTAGAAAAAAATTGAAATATATTTTCGGTTTTTCCCGCCTTTTACTCCAAGAACAACGTCATTAGACTACTATGATTGTAGGCTATGGCCGGTAGACAAGTTGTTGTAGCGTCGTTATTGAGGCGTCGTAGTTGAGTATACAAGCACCTGTTATTGATTCACGTATTAGGTGATATTCGTTTTCGCTGCCTACTACACCTTTTCTCTGCAAAAGCGCTATAGCGTGGTAGCAGCAAACTCAACATGCATGTGAATACTCTCAACGTGGCTTTGATTTTATTCAAGGGCATATACTTGATAATGTAAATTAAATTTCTGGCTTATTTGAGCAAAGTTGCATATAATCGTTTTATTTATCTGATAAATGAAAAGAAAGAACAAGAATAACACTACATGTGCGATGACATAATTTACCATTGCTCGGATCTAATCAATCTGTTCAATTTTCTCTAAAATGCACACTGACTGTCAATGATCTAAACATTTGCTCATGCTGCAATCATTCTGTTAGCTGGTAAAAGAAACGTGTAGTGTTTGCTTCTCAAAAAACATTGATTTCTGTTCATGTTTCGTATAGCCACTATTGCATTCCTACAAATCTCTGAATTTACAGTTAATTGTTGAACTGAAAACTATAATGTTGCGAAGTGTCAATGGCACTGTGCTTAGGCAACAGATTTGCCTCAAAAAGCAGATGAAATAATTATGTCATTGAAGCGAAAATTTCGAAGCTCCTTGTACCTGCCAATTTACCATTTAATTTTAAACGTCTGTATGTACCTTCGCGCTTCGCAGTTGGGTGATATTCGATAATGCCCAAAGCCCTGATAACTGGTGGCATTGAACCTATCAATATCAATATCGCACGCTTAGCCTTGGGGCCATTAGCGGTCTCGATCAACTAGTTGAAAGAATTCGTTATCGATATTGTTTTTGGCACATATTGCATGTGTAGGATAAGTACAACGATACACCGTGCCCCAGTGCTAAGTCGAGAAAATTTCCAGCAAACCTAAAACATGCATATTCTCGCATAAACAGCTTTATGTCACATGGTCACGTGAAAAACAATTGGTATCATGTATGTTTGAAAAAAAAAGATACGCGTAAAATGGTTGGCCATTAGGTTTTGCGAGAATTTTTGTTCAGGACAAAACCATATTGTCACTATGCCATGGCAATAACGAAAATCAACTGGAAAAGTTATAAAACGTTAAAAACCAACCCTTGATATATCCCGCCCTTCTGAGATTCTGAGAGGTTTTCTGTGAGTTTTAGTGAATAACGATTTTTTGTTGCCTTTGATAGGAAAAATTCGAAACAAGTTTTCATCACCGGGGCGTACTTAAACGATAGCCTTCATTTTTTTTTAATATTTTATGGAATAGTTCTATGCGATTTTCGTATTGGTTTCTGTTGATGCCACTTAAATTCAACGTCGGTTTCTGTTAATTTGTGCTGTGACTGTTTGTCAAGAAAGAAGAAAACACTGTCGGTACGTAATAAACATAAAAGATTAAGAATAATAATGTGTTTTTGCAAGAAATCTGAGGAGTATTAATACTGATTTCAGTTGGTTTCAATTGGTTTAATTTTCTTCCACATGTAGTGGGAATGCTTTCTAACGAAGATGCCGCTAAGGGTATTTTATAAAAGGAATGTTCCCTAATCTACATGACCAAACTAATTCTTGCATATCTTCCAGTTGACTTTGACAAATTTCTGCTGTGGTCGAAGTGTTTTTTGTTCAGATTAAGTTGTTGTAAGTGGAATGTTCAAATACTTAACATGCCCTTGAATTAAAATTAAATTCGTTGTTTTTGTTCCAGTTTTGCGAGTTAAGACACGAGTAGTAGCAGGTCAATAAAAGTGTCAGGCTCCGCAACACTGAAGATAGAATATTAAAAAGTCAGGAAATATACGAGTCCCGAAGGGAAGTTGATCGGTTAAGAACAAGACGAGCTCGAAATGCACGACGTTCGACACCCCATATATCTCAAAATCGTCAGTTACACACTTAGTTTCCATAGTCTTTAAACGAGTCTTGAACAAAAGAAAAATAAAATATAATAACTTAAACACTCAATTGAGAGAAAAATGCTAATCAAAAATTTTCAAATACTACTACTTTATAGATTCAAATTTACCACCGAACAGATACATTGCTGCCACTACCCGATGGCAAATGTCCTTGAAGCGACAATTCTGACAGGAAACTACAAAGGAGAAGTCGTAATAATCCCGCGTATCTCGATTACTCCTACCGATTTGCCGTTAAATTTTAAACGTCTGCAATTTCCCGTGCGTCGTGCATTCGCGATGACTATTGATAAAACCCAAGGACAGTCACTGAAAATTTGTGGCATAAAATCCGAGTATTCATGCTTCTCACATGGACAGCTCTATGTCGCATATTCACGTTACCCTGACCCTGACATTGTGGAATATATAGAATTTAGTGGCTAGAACCGCCTTGACCACTTTCATATGTTTCGTATATTCTGAATTTTAAGCTTGAATTATTTAGAATTCGGAAGTTTTTTATAAAATCTGTTCCAGTGAGATTGGCCAGGTAGAAGGGTATCACTATATTTGCGTTAAGCCAAGCTTTTGAATAATTGAAAAAATAATGTAATAATTTCCTTCAGAATATTTAAAAGAATGACTGTTTATTTTCAGAAATGTATTGAAATGATTTGATTATGGTTGAAAGGTGCTTCATAATGATCAATGAACTAAAAACGTAGAATTTTACGAGCGCAGGATTGAAAAAAAAAAACTAAAAACAAATCAGAGCTGAAACATATCGTAGGTATGTTTTTAGCAGCAGTTAGATATTTCAGTTTTTGCAATACAACAGTCAATAAAACTCAAGGCGGCGGTACGAAGTTTGACGGGTCAGCTAGTAATTAATAAATGCAAGGTTATTAAAAATAAATTTTACACAAAATTTATTTCAAGTAGACACTGAAATTGCAACTTTTTCTGAATGTTCGCTCCCGAAAGGTTGTTGGTTTTGTCAATTAGAGGGATAATAGCCTAGAGCAATGCTGCTTTCAGTAAGGGGTTAATTTTCTGTGGATGATCTGCTCACTTCAATTGATCATTCAAGTTGAAATTGTCATAACTCAGAGGAAACGGGCTAATGCGAAATAATTTTATTCAGCACGTATTGCGAAACACTGAAGACGTAAGAAAGGAAATAATTCAGTAGCATATCCAAGACTTCAACCTTATATTTTGCTTTTCTGACGACGACCTTGAAGACGGGGTAAGAATTGGATGGACGTGTCCCCCATTCTTCATGTGGCATATTTAGAAGCTGTCTGCGGCCATAAACGACTGCATATTCAAAATACTTGAGAAAAATATGACTACTCCTACACCGAGCGGTTGAAAGTGAGACTGGTATGCGATTATTTTGCTGCTCGATGGCCTAAATAATCACATATCAGTCTCTTCCTTATTTTTTATTGTAATTTTCACGAAAAAGGCAGTTCATTGAATGAAGAAGTTATGATTGAGATCTATTTCATTACATTATAACGAAAAAATTTGAATAACCCACCTCAAACTGTTGAAATATGCAAAACAAAAATAATTTCTTTAAGCGCTGTTCTCTCAACTCGATGATTTTCCAGATGGGACTGATATGCGATTATAGGCAGTCTAGGCATTAATAGAAAAACTTTGAGATTAACGAGACTTTTTCATAAGTATACAAAAACCTTACACTTATACCTTGGTTTACTTTTTTTTTATTTCTCCTATATGTTTCATTGGGTCCCACAATCCTAAACAACAACAATGAGTCACGTCGATGGTGAGCGTTATTTCGTGGGGAAAAGCAGATCGGCGAAATAAGATAAGTCCGTTTAGGTTAAATATATAAATATAAGGGTGAGTAATGATAAATTGTATATACTGTTACATCTATCTATGTCTATTTACATATACATACATATTTACATATTTCTTATATTTATATATTTATTTATAATTATGGTTAATACTTATATTACTTATATATTACTTCATGTGTTATATAATATATGTATATCTATGCTTATTGTTATATTATTCATCGCTAATATGTAATCAATAATTTAATAATTTCAGACGCTTAAGTTCTAGACTAATTAGTAGGTGGTCAAGTCCAGTTGAACTTCTATGGTTGTATGTAAGTACATAAGTGATAAAATGGAACAAATAAACTGTGATGAAGGAGTAGTGTTGGTGAAAAAAATTCCAGGAGACGGGCATTGCCTTTTTTTCAGCCTTGATAGATCAGTACTATCATACGGAAATTGGCTCAAAGGAGCATACCACTCAAATATGGCAGCTCAGGCGTCAGGTTGTGGACTATATAAGAATACATATGGAGACTTTCCGAATCACGTTGGAAGAAACAACATGCAAAATGCAACATTTGGGTCATAATGCAGAAACAAGGATCGAAGGATTTCTAAGGAGACTGGCGGAAACAAATTACTGGGGAGGACAGGAGACAATTGCGGCAGTGGCAGCAATATTTAATAGAAGAATTGACGTCTATCACGAGCTAGGATCGATGATCCAGTTTAATCGTAGTGCAAGCGCAGCGGGAGTGTTGAGAATTGCATAGAGGATAGGTGGAAGAAACGCGATGGGGATAATTCGTAGTCACTACGATAGCGTAGTACAAAGATTGCATATGCCAAGTCAGACGCACACTGCGCACGATTCGGCAAACGAATCACAAATACAGATGCCGGTCAGCCGTATAACAAACATGCAAAAGAAATTGAGCACTAACGTCTCGCAGTTGACTGACACCTCGGATATGAGCTGTGGGAGGAGTATGCAAGGATTGGCAGAGAATAATAATGCTCAGTTTCATCTTGTGAGCTGGAATGTTAGAGGGTGCTCAGAAGAATCAAAACGAGTAGCGATGGATGATTTCTTCGCCATGCAATTTTTATTATTTTTATTTTTTTTTATTATTTTTTTTATTTTTATTATTTTTATTTTTTTATTATTTTTATTATTTTTGGTATTTTTACTATTTTTATTATTTTTATTATTTTTATTATTTTTATTATTTTTATTATTTTTATTATTTTTATTATTTTTATTATTTTTATAATTTTTATAATTTTATAATTTTTATTATTTTTATTATATTTATTATATTTATTATTTTTATTATTTTTATTATTTTTATTATTTCTATTTTTTTTATTATTTTTATTATTTTTATTATTTTTATTATTTTTATTATATTTATTATTTTTATTATTTTATTATTTTTATTATTTTTATTATTTTTATTCTAGTATTTATATGAGCAGTGCTAACGTAAAAGCTTCACAATACAACACTGATAGAACGGACACGTAAACGGGACCAGCCAACAACACTTATTGCTCTTACATAATATTAAGGATAAATTATGAAATTTACCTTTTGTCGACTCTCAAAAGGTAAATTTCATAAATTATCCTTAATATTAAGTAAGAGCAATAAGTGTTGTTGTCTGGTCCCGTTTACGTGTCCGTTTCATCAGTGTTGTATTATTTTTATTATTTTTATCATTTTTATTATTTTTTATTATTATTATTTTTATTATTTTTATTATTTTTATCATTTTTATTATTTTTATTATTTAATATTTTTATTATTTTTATTATTTTTATTATTTTTATTATTTTTATTATTTTAATTATTTTTATTTTTTTGAGACTGGTATGCGATTATTTTGCTGCTCGATGGCCTAAATAATCACATATCAGTCTCTTCCTTATTTTTTATTGTAATTTTCACGAAAAAGTCAGTTCATTGAATGAAGAAGTTATGATTGAGATCTATTTCATTACATCATAACGAAAAAATTTGAATAACCCACCTCAAACTGTTGAAATATGCAAAACAAAAATAATATCTTTAAGCGCTGTTTTCTCAACTCGATGATTTTCCAGATGGGACTGATATGCGATTATAGGCAGTCTAGGCATTAATAGAAAAACTTTGAGATTAACGAGACTTTTTCATAAGTATACAAAAACCTTACACTTATACCTTGGTTTACTTTTTTTTTATTTCTCCTATATGTTTCATTGGGTCCCACAATCCTAAACAACAACAATGAGTCACGTCGATGGTGAGCGTTATTTCGTGGGGAAAAGCAGATCGGCGAAATAAGATAAGTCCGTTTAGGTTAAATATATAAATATAAGGGTGAGTAATGATAAATTGTATATACTGTTACATCTATCTATGTCTATTTACATATACATACATATTTACATATTTCTTATATTTATATATTTATTTATAATTATGGTTAATACTTATATTACTTATATATTACTTCATGTGTTATATAATATATGTATATCTATGCTTATTGTTATATTATTCATCGCTAATATGTAATCAATAATTTAATAATTTCAGACGCTTAAGTTCTAGACTAATTAGTAGGTGTTAAAGTCCAGTTGAACTTCTATGGTTGTATGTAAGTACATAAGTGATAAAATGGAACAAATAAACTGTGATGAAGGAGTAGTGTTGGTGAAAAAAATTCCAGGAGACGGGCATTGCCTTTTTTCAGCCTTGATAGATCAGTACTATCATACGGAAATTGGCTCAAAGGAGCATACCACTCAAATATGGCAGCTCAGGCGTCAGGTTGTGGACTATATAAGAATACATATGGAGACTTTCCGAATCTCGTTGGAAGAAACAACATGCAAAATGCAACATTTGGGTCATAATGCAGAAACAAGGATCGAAGGATTTCTAGGGAGACTGGCGGAAACAAATTACTGGGGAGGACAGGAGACAATTGCGGCAGTGGCAGCAATATTTAATAGAAGAATTGACGTCTATCACGAGCTAGGATCGATGATCCAGTTTAATCGTAGTGCAAGCGCAGCGGGAGTGTTGAGAATTGCATAGAGGATAGGTGGAAGAAACGCGATGGGGATAATTCGTAGTCACTACGATAGCGTAGTACAAAGATTGCATATGCCAAGTCAGACGCACACTGCGCACAATTCGGCAAACGAATCACAAATACAGATGCCGGTCAGCCGTATAACAAACATGCAAAAGAAATTGAGCACTAACGTCTCGCAGTTGACTGACACCTCGGATATGAGCTGTGGGAGGAGTATGCAAGGATTGGCAGAGAATAATAAGGCTCAGTTTCATCTTGTGAGCTGGAATGTTAGAGGGTGCTCAGAAGAATCAAAACGAGTAGCGATGGATGATTTCTTCGCCATGCAATTTTTATTATTTTTATTTTTTTTTATTATTTTTATTATTTTTATTATTTTTATTTTTTTTATTACTTTTATTATTTTTGGTATTTTTACTATTTTCATTATTTTTATTATTTTTATTATTTTTATTATTTTTATTATTTTTATTATTTTTATAATTTTTATAATTTTTATAATTTTTATTATTTTTATTATTTTTATTATTTTTATTATATTTATTATTTTTATTATTTTTATTATTTTTATTATTTTTATTATTTTTATTATTTTTATTATTTTTATTATTTTTATTATTTCTATTATTTTTATTATTTTTATTATTTTTATTATTGTTATTATTTTTATTAATTTCATTATTTTTATTATTTTTATTATTTTTATTCTAGTATTTATATGAGCAGTGCTAACGTAAAAGCTTCACAATACAACACTGATAGAACGGACACGTAAACGGGACCAGCCAACAACACTTATTGCTCTTACATAATATTAAGGATAAATTATGAAATTTACCTTTTGTCGACTCTCAAAAGGTAAATTTCATAAATTATCCTTAATATTAAGTAAGAGCAATAAGTGTTGTTGTCTGGTCCCGTTTACGTGTCCGTTTCATCAGTGTTGTATTATTTTTATTATTTTTATCATTTTTATTATTTTTTATTATTATTATTTTTATTATTTTTATTATTTTTATCATTTTTATTATTATTATTATTTTAATATTTTTATTATTTTTATTATTTTTATTATTTTTATTATTTTTATTATTTCAATTATTTTTATTATTTTTATAATTTTGATTATTTTTATTTTTTTTATTATTTTAATTATTTTTATTATTTTTATTATTTTGATTATTTTTATTATTTTTATTATTTTTATTATTTTTACTATCTTTATTATCTTTATTATCTTTATTATCTTTATTATCTTTATTATCTTTATTATGTTTATTATCTTTATTATTATTATTTTTATTATTTTTATAATTTTTATTATATTTATTATCTTTATTGTTATTATTATTATTACTATTATTATTATTACTATTATTGTTATTACTATTATTGTTATTACTATTATTGCTATTACTATTATTGCTATTACTATTATTGTTATTACTATTATTGTTATTACTATTATTGTTATTACTATTATTGTTATTACTATTATTATTATTACTATTATTGTTATTACTATTATTGTTATTACTATTATTGTTATTACTATTATTGTTATTACTTTTATTGTTATTACTATTATTGTTATTACTATTATTGTTATTACTATTATTGTTATTACTATTATTGTTATTACTATTATTGTTATTACTATTATTGTTATTACTATTATTGTTATTACTATTATTGTTATTACTATTATTATTATTACTATTATTGTTATTACTATTATTGTTATTACTATTATTGTTATTACTATTATTGTTATTACTTTTATTGTTATTACTATTATTGTTATTACTATTATTGTTATTACTATTATTGTTATAACTATTATTGTTATTACTATTATTGTTATAACTATTATTGTTATTACTATTATTGTTATTACTATTATTGTTATTGCTATTATTATTATTATAATTATTATTATCATTATCATTATCATTATCATTATCATCATTATTATCATTATTATCATTATTATCATTATCATTATCATTATCATTATCATTATCATTATCATTATCATTATCATTAACATTATCATTATCATTATCATTATCATTATCATTATCATTATCATTATCATTATCATTATCATTATCATTATCATTATCATTATCATTATCATAATCATAATCATTATCATTATCATTATCATTATCATTATCATTATCATTATCATTATCATTATCATTATCATTATCATTATCATTATCATTATCATTATCATTATCATTATCATTATCATTATCATTATCATTATCATTATCATTATCATTATCATTATCATTATCATTATCATTATCATTATCATTATCATTATCATTATCATTATCATTATCATTATCATTATCATTATCATTATCATTATCATTATCATTATCATTATCATTATCATTATCATTATCATTATCATTACCATTACCATTACCATTATCATTATCATTATCATTATCATTATCATTATCATTATCATTATCATTATCATTATCATTATCATTATCATTATCATTATCATTATCATTATCATTATCATTATCATTATCATTATCATTATCATTATCATTATCATTATCATTATCATTATCATTATCATTATCATTATCATTATCATTATCATTATCATTATCATTATCATTATCATTATCATTATCATTATCATTATCATTATCATTATCATTATCATTATCATTATCATTATCATTATCATTATCATTATCATTATCATTATCATTATCATTATCATTATCATTATCATTATCATTATCATTATCATTATCATTATCATTATCATTATCATTATCATTATCATTATCATTATCATTATCATTATCATTATCATTATCATTATCATTATCATTATCATTATCATTATCATTATCATTATCATTATCATTATCATTATCATTATCATTATCATTATCATTATCATTATCATTATCATTATCATTATCATTATCATTATCATTATCATTATCATTATCATTATCATTATCATTATCATTATCATTATCATTATCATTATCATTATCATTATCATTATCATTATCATTATCATTATCATTATCATTATCATTATCATTATCATTATCATTATCATTATCATTATCATTATCATTATCATTATCATTATCATTATCATTATCATTATCATTATCATTATCATTATCATTATCATTATCATTATCATTATCATTATCATTATCATTATCATTATCATTATCATTATCATTATCATTATCATTATCATTATCATTATCATTATCATTATCATTATCATTATCATTATCATTATCATTATCATTATCATTATCATTATCATTATCATTATCATTATCATTATCATTATCATAATCATAATCATAATCATTATCATTATCATTATCATTATCATTATCATTATCATTATCATTATCATTATCATTATCATTATCATTATCATTATCATTATCATTATCATTATCATTATCATTATCATTATCATTATCATTATCATTATCATTATCATTATCATTATCATTATCATTATCATTATCATTATCATTATCATTATCATTATCATTATCATTATCATTATCATTATCATTATCATTATCATTATCATTATCATTATCATTATCATTATCATTATCATTATCATTATCATTATCATTATCATTATCATTATCATTATCATTATCATTATCATTATCATTATCATTATCATTATCATTATCATTATCATTATCATTATCATTATCATTATCATTATCATTATCATTATCATTATCATTATCATTATCATTATCATTATCATTATCATTATCATTATCATTACCATTACCATTACCATTACCATTATCATTATCATTATCATTATCATTATCATTATCATTACCATTATCATTATCATTATCATTATCATTATCATTATCATTATCATTATCATTATCATTATCATTATCATTATCATTATCATTATCATTATCATTATCATTATCATTATCATTATCATTATCATTATCATTATCATTATCATTATCATTATCATTATCATTATCATTATCATTATCATTATCATTATCATTATCATTATCATTATCATTATCATTATCATTATCATTATCATTATCATTATCATTATCATTATCATTATCATTATCATTATCATTATCATTATCATCATCATTATCATTATCATTATCATTATCATTATCATTATCATTATCATTATCATTATCATTATCATTATCATTATCATTATCATTATCATTATCATTATCATTATCATTATCATTATCATTATCATTATCATTATCATTATCATTATCATTATCATTATCATTATCATTATCATTATCATTATCATTATCATTATCATTATCATTATCATTATCATTATCATTATCATTATCATTATCATTATCATTATCATTATCATTATCATTATCATTATCATTATCATTATCATTATCATTATCATTATCATTATCATTATCATTATCATTATCATTATCATTATCATTATCATTATCATTATCATTATCATTATCATTATCATTATCATTATCATTATCATTATCATTATCATTATCATTATCATTATCATTATCATTATCATTATCATTATCATTATCATTATCATTATCATTATCATTATCATTATCATTATCATTATCATTATCATTATCATTATCATTATCATTATCATTATCATTATCATTATCATTATCATTATCATTATCATTATCATTATCATTATCATTATCATTATCATTATCATTATCATTATCATTATCATTATCATTACCATTACCATTACCATTATCATTATCATTATCATTATCATTATCATTACCATTATCATTATCATTATCATTATCATTATCATTATCATTATCATTATCATTATCATTATCATTATCATTATCATTATCATTATCATTATCATTATCATTATCATTATCATTATCATTATCATTATCATTATCATTATCATTATCATTATCATTATCATTATCATTATCATTATCATTGTCATTATCATTATCATTATCATTATCAGTATCATTGTCATTATCATTGTCATTATCATTATCATTAGCTACCGCCACTTAGATAATTTTACTGCTCACAACGAACAAATAACAAGCCTTTCGCACAACGATGCATTATGTCCAGCTGATCGAATTTAAAACCAAAACAACCAAGATCACATTGTTACCGCTATCGCAAATCTCTCTTTAACTTTCAACCAACAAAACGTGCGAGGCCTCCGTACAAAAACCAATAATTTACTGCTGGCCCTGTCTCAGTGTGATTATGACGTCATCGCCCTTACAGAAACTTGGTTGCACCATGATATCCGCAATTCGGAACTTACACACAACTATGCCATTTATCAATGTGATAGAAACACACAGACCAGCCAGCACAGGCGCGGCGGAGGAGTTCTTATTGCCGTGAAGAATGAATTTCGTAGCACTGCTGTTTGTGTCGCAGACAGCGATCAGCTGGAGCAGGTTATTGTTCGAATCTCGTTAGAAAAATTTGATTTAATTGCCTGCTGTGTGTATCTGCCACCGAACAGTGAGCCTGCGCTCTATGAGCTTCATACGCAATGCGTGCAAAAACTTGTCGATGAAGAGAGTGAACGCAATTTGGTTTTGATTGTTGGAGATTATAACTTGCCTCACTTAAGTTGGGTACGCGATGAATGTTTAAACTGTATGTTACCGATTAATGCCTCGTCTGAACAGGAGATGGTTCTAGTTGAATCAGTTTTATAGAATGGACTGTTCCAAATAAACAACGTAACGAACTTCAATGGAAGACTGCTCGATCTAGCATTCATTAATGATAGTAGCCGAGTGGTATTACTGGAGCCACCGTTACAATTGCTGCCTATTGACCAACACCATCGTCCTTTTGTTATAACATTTGAGCTTGCTTATAATGAGAGAAACGATTTTAATGTTACGAGCCCACTCAATTTCGATTTTAACCGATGTTACTTCGAGTTGTCGAACAGACTGTTTGCTGAGACTCGCTGGGAAGAAATTCTTTCTGACTGCAATGCTGATGATGCTGTTGTACGATTTTACGAGCATGTCTACGATTTTCTGCGCGGGGCTGTGCCTACAAAGCAACAATTTAGTCAACGTGTCCGTAAACAACCGTGGTGGAACAACCAGCCACAGCATCTGCGAAACCGACTCCGCAAGGCAAGGAAAAAGTTTTTTAGGTGGGGAGATGAAAGGCACAAAGCTGAGCTTCGTGACATTGAGAGCGAATACAACTCTTTGCATGCACACTGCTTTCGCTGCTATATTCGCCGCGCGGAAGACAACATCAAACATGACCCTGCATCGTTTTGGGCGTACATAAGCAACCGGAAGCAACAGGGCGGAATTCCTCAACGTGTGCGTTACCTGGACACTGCAGCCGAAACCCCGCTAAAGGCAGCAAACCTGTTCTCATCCTTCTTTCGAACTGTGCAAAGTACAAACTTACCACCTTCGTCTGAAGAGTATTTGAGCAGTTTGCCGCTGTTCGACTTGAACATGCCGCTTTTCAACTTTTCGCTGAATGATGTGACGTCGAAGCTGCGATCTATTGACGGATCGAAAAGCGCCGGACCGGACAGACTGCCATCTCTATTTTTTAAAAACTGTGCTGCAACGCTCGCTATTCCTGCATCGATTATTTTCAACTCATCGATGTCGGAAGGAAATTTCCCGAGTGTGTGGAAGACTGCTGCTATTACACCTGTACATAAAGCAGGTAGTATGAACGACGTCACAAACTACCGAGGAATTTCGTTTTTTAGTTGTTTGCCAAAGGTTTTCGAAAGTCTTATCCACGACTCGCTTTACCCGAAGGTACATCATATGATTTCGGAGTACCAGCACGGATTTGTTAAAAAACGCTCGACAGTTACCAACATGATTGCCTATGTTTCTGCCTTGACGAGAGCGCTCGAAAAGCGCCAGCAAGTTGACGCCGTTTACGTTGATTTTGCTAAAGCTTTCGATAGAGTGCCGCATCTTCTGATGGTTACCAAGCTGCAAAAGATGGGATTTCCTTCATGGCAGACACAGTGGATACTGTCGTATCTAACCGATCGCAATGCTTTTGTACGTGTGCATGGTACAAATTCACTTCCATTTGAAATTCGATCAGGTCTGCCCCAAGGAAGCCACCTGGGCCCACTGCTTCTTTTTGCAAACGATCTGTGTTCAACTATAAAATCTCCAAAGTACATGTTCGCGGATAATCTAAAGTTTTATCGTGTAATATAATCGAGAGTTGACTGTTGTGCTATACAATCCGACATAGATTCGCTGCTGAATTGGTGTACGATGAACGGAATGGAAGTGAATGTGCAGAAGTGTAACGTCATCTCATTCTGCAGAAATAGGCAAACTACTCTGTTTGATTAAATAGTCAATATAGGAAATAGTCAGTATTACTCGAGTAAGCACCGTGAAAGATTTGGGTATTCTCCTGGACTACAAACTGTGTTTCGCTCAGCATGTTGCAGTTACTACTGCTAAAGCATATGCTGTATTAGGTTTCATCAAAAGGAACATACAGCAGTTTGTTGATATTTATTGTCTGAAGTCCCTCTACTGTGCGCCAGTCCGCAGTATACTCGAGTACGGAGTACTTGTTTGGTCACCTTACCACGCTGTTCAGATCAACAGGATCGAACGAATCCAGCGCCAGTTTGTACGGTACGCATTGAGAATGTTGCCTTGGGAGGATCCAATACGTCTACCGCCCTATGAACACCGATGTGCCCTCATACAGCTGCCCACTCTGGCGAATAGGAGAAGTTTGCTGCAACGTTTATTTATTTTCGATCTTCTGGGAAACAATATTGACAGCACTGAGCTACTAGAACGAGTTCATTTCAATGTACCAGCTAGAATTACTAGACGATCGGATTTTTTGAGACTACCTATGCATCGCACTTTATTTGGCCAGAACGATCCAATTGAACTATGTTGTCGTGCATTTAATGTTGTGTCTGAATTTTATGACTTTGGTATAACCAGGACTGCTTTTAGATCTAGAATAGGTTAATATTAAGAACTGTCTGTACGATTTTATCGAAGACCAGTAAATAAAAAAATTAATAAATTATTATCATTATTATATCATCATTATCATTATCATTATCATTCTTGTTCTCATTCTCATTCTCATTCTCATTCTCATTCTCATTTCCATTCCCATTCCCATTCCCATTCCCATTCCCACTCCCATTCCCATTCCCATTCTTGTTCTTGTTCTTGTTCTTGTTCTTGTTCTTGTTCTTGTTCTTGTTCTTGTTCTTGTTCTTGTTCTTGTTCTTGTTCTTATTCTTCTTATTATTATTCTTCTTCTTATTATTATTATTCTTCTTATTACTATTATTCTTCTTATA